>NC_069499.1:196218249-196338249 GCF_027579735.1 Bombina bombina
AAGGTAAAATCAAAAAAGAAAAATTAAGATTTAACCCCTTCATGCCCGGCATAAGTGTTTAACATTGGATGCAATCACATAATTTCAATTTGTTGCTAGGTACGCCCCCAGTCCAATCTTGAGTTCGTCAAAAGGGGAAGGCTGCAGGATGCCTTATAAGCTAGGACGTTCCATGGAATGTCCTAATGGCATTAAGAGTTAAGAAGGTTTACTGAAATCCACAATCATATAAGCAGTCACAATGACGAATGTGTGCCCTCCTGCCTTAAAAAAAACAACTGCACTAAGTTGTTCCTGAATTAATAAGGCAATATAGTGCAGCATTTATAACTTAAAGTGACATTTAACTGCTGGGCACAACTACTTTAAAATGGCTACTACTCACTTTGATATTGTTTTTCCTTCGGTTGCCGCAGCCCTTCTTAAAGCCATGTTCCTATTTTAACCCCTGAAAACTTGTAATAGCGTAAAGTATGAAGAGGCAGAGCTTCAGTATCTGGCACCTTTAAGCTATTAAAACATGAGAACTGACATGGTGAGTAGTTACTATTCTTTTGTAGTTGTGCTCATCAGTTTAATGTTCCTTTAAGGCAGCAGGGCACACATTTTAACTTATGGCTGTCATACTATCATGTTTTTAGCATAAGTATTCTTTGAATAAAAGTTAATTTTTATCATAGGTAACTAGTTACAACCTTTCTTATACCAATCTATTTTGGCTCAGAAATCGTTATATGAGTAACTCTGGTGCACAAAATATCTACTTATTTAGCATTAACAAGGCAATCCACAAGATATTATAATGGTTGTCACCCATATTCATATATCCATACAACATTCTATTTATTTAATAGGTAACTAATCCCAGATTTAGAACATATGCATTTACATTATCTTTCAACTAAACATTATGAGCCAGATTACGAGTGGAGTGCTATTTAACGCTCCCGCTCGAGGGTTAACTGTGCTAGAAGTAAGCTTTTTGCTCTCATATTATGAGTTGAAAGTCGACAAGTGCAAAAAGCAAAAGTTAGAATATTGTGTGCACTTTCACGTATTCCCCCACAGAAGTCAATGGAGCAAAAGTGGGGGGGGGAACACTAACATCCTAATCGAGCACAAAACCGATTGCTTATTCTAATGTGCGCTAACCCGACATGAAAATATAAATACCTTTTATTCCAATGTTCTTCACATAGCAGAATATATTATATTCATTCATAAATACATATTTCTGCATATTACAGAGTAATGTCTAAGAGAAAAGGAATCTCTTAGGCAAGAAAAAGATTGCACTTTGTAGCACTTCTGTCTCCCTGTAGTAGAAACTGTACTATTTCCAAAAGGTGACTGCTTGTACTCGATTAAAACATAACTTTTATTAACACCATATGTTAAAAGAAACACACTGCCAAAATTTAAAAACACGTGGAGGATTCAAAATTCTAATATAGAAATAGATTAATTGTATTTATCCAATTATTATTCAACTGTTGTGCACATGTATTGTGTACAGGGTGTTACCACAAGATCGTGTGACTCCAGAAGTCAAATGAGAAGGGTGGCATCCACCATATGAGAAATTGTAGACAACATAAGAGGACAGAAGCGCCACATGGCCAATATTGTATGATAAGGTATGGAAGATAACAGCAGTGTAAAAACACACTCACATTTGGTGAGACACCCCTAGTGGTGTAGAAGATGCAGCCTGGGATCAATACAGTCACCCAGCAGACTAATCTCCAATGACTGGTCAGCAATCTGCTAGAATTTTATATTTTAATAAAGTAAGTTGTTATACTTACCACTTGCTGCCAGACCTCTTTATTAGCCACTGAACTACTTTTGGATTGCTGGGAGTTCCTGCCTTACCGGGTATCAGTCTACTGGGTGACTGTTTGATCCCAGCTTGCCTCTAGTGCACCAAGGGAGGTGCTTCACCAAATGTGAGTATATTTATCACCATATACTGTAACATTGTTCAGACAATACTAGGCCATATTGGCGCTGTATCTGTTTTACCATCTACAGATTGCTGACCAGTCATTGGAGATTAGTCTGTTGGGTGACTGTATTGATCACAGGCCGTGTCCTCTAAACCACTAGGGGTGTCTCACCAAATGTGAGTGTGTTTTTACACTGCTATTATCTTACATACCTTATCATACAATATTGGGCCATGTGGCGCTTCTGTCCTCTTATGTTATCTACAGATTTATGATCCAGGATCTGGACCTTGATCCTTTTTCAGACAGCTGCCTTGATCCTCATTATCATCCGTACCTGTTTGACATCATCGTGTCTGGTTACTTGGGACTTTACATTTTTTATAAAGTTATTGTTGTATTACTCTTTTTATCATATGCTTTTGTATTATATGTGTTTATATATGTTCTGATTTGATCTGTTCACATCTACCATATTTTTTATTTAAGTGTTAATATATATATCGCTGTGTTCAGCATTGTTAAAAAAATTTAGTTTGCCAAGGGCGCCCCCTATATATTTCTATCTTCTCCTCTCATATGAGAAATTGGACTGAGCAAAAAGTTCACTTATGTGAAGTATTCAGTATTTTATAATGAAAATCTCAATTATTTATGGTGTATACAGTATTTTGTAATGAAATCACTATTCCCATAGGGATTAAGTCAAAGTTTTAGGTTTGAACATTTATATTAACACGAACTGGATATTGAGAGATTTGCATATAGTATATATTGATAGTATATACTAATCAGTTACTAAGATGAACTTTCAAAAGGTTTTAAGTATATAGGTGTTTGTAGTGTAATATTGTCTCCAGAATGACAGTATTGAGCACTATTCCCATAGAAATTCACTCTGGGTTATTAGTTCAAATGTGGATATTGGACTAGTACTAAAAGGTAGAATAGTATATATGAGGCTTCTATTAATGATACATATTCATCAAATACAAGGATGCACTATCTTTCTATGGGAATAGTGCTCAATACTGTCATTCTGGAGACAATATTACCCTACAAACACCTATATACTTAAAACCTTTTGAAAGTTCATCTTAGTAACTGATTAGTATATACTATCAAGATATACTATATGCAAATCTCTCAATATCCAGTTCGTGTTAATATAAATATTCGGACCTAAAACTTTGAGCTCGGAAGCGCCATCACACCATTATATCACAAAGGCAACCCTGCAACACATGCTGGCTACTCAGGAAATCCAACTCTCCTCTGCGGAACTGAAAAAGGAAATTTCAGAGATTGGCGAGAGAGTTGAAGCACTTGAGCGGAAACAAGATGATCTAGTTGTCGATCAAACGAACCTGCTTACCTACTCTGAAACCCTAGCGGACCAGATGACCCAACTTGAATTTAAGATGGCGGACATAGAAGACAGATCTCGCAGGAACAACATCCGGTTCCGAGGCATGTCAGAAGCTGTAGAGACCGCTGAACCGCAGCCTTTTTTGAGAGAACTGTTCACAGAATTCGTGGGTTCCCCGGAAGGGTTAACTGACACAATGGAAAGAGCCCACAGAGTCTTAAGATCACGGTCTGCTCCTGCTGACAAACCAAGAGATGTAATTGTGTGCTTCCACAGTTACATTTATAAAGATAAACTAATGCAAGCAGCCTTTAAAAGACCGACTCTGCCAGAGAAATTTAAGGACATACAACTCCTGCCTGACCAGTCAGCTCATACGTTACAGTATCGCAAAACTACCAACAAATCACTTTAGCTCTCAGGAAAGCTAATATTAAATATCGTTGGGGACATCCTGTAAACCCGGTGGTTACCAGAAATAACCAAAGCCATACAATATCCACAATCCCTCAAGGCATGGCCCTTCTCACCACCTGGGGTCTGCACTCAGACCAACCCCCAGCCTCCCAACCTACCTACCCAAAACTGAGAGCTTCAGCTCCCGAATGGTCCATCAAGGAACAAAGAGCAAAGAAACCTAAAACTAACCCACCGTAAACTCAGGATTGATTACCCCCACTGGAACTTAATAAAGAACTACTGAACCTGGACGGTTCATCTGCTCTTACCAGTATATAGCAGAGACTCAAGTTAAAGACAGAGAGCCTATGAGTAACTTGTAAGTTGTATTGTTTGTTTGTTCATCACGTTACTGTTAATTTGTAGACACATCTTTAGTATAATTATAGGTGCAGTTTAGTTCAAATATTTACTGCGGAGCAGGGTTCGCCCTACTGACCTCTGTTCCTGTTCATTGTTCTCCCCCCCCCCCCCCATAGGTAGCCCACGCTAGGGCTTCATCAAAGCGGACTATTTTCGCTAACTCCCTCCCTTTACCCTCTACCTAACCCCCCTACCCGCCTACCCTTACCCACCCAACCCCCTCTAACTGACTCAGACCTCCCGCTACAGTCTTCTATGCCCCCCCTGAAAATTTTAACCCACAATGTTAGAGGTTTAAACTCCCCACACAAGCGTAGTCTATTGGCCAGATCGCTCAAATTCCACAACCCCGATGTGGCCTTCCTCCAAGAGACACATTGGTCTCTAGACAATACCCCCGGCTCAATATCCAAAGACTACACTATCCTCGAATACACCTCCTTCCTAAAAAAGGCCAGAGGTACAGCAATCCTAATTCATAAAATAATAGCTTATGAACAAATTCAAGTCCTAAAAGACCCTCAGTCTAGATTTATAATCCTAACATGTAAACTGGATCATATTGACCATACTTTAGTCTCTATCTACCTCCCTAACTCACATCAACCTAGACACCTCAAACGAATCCTACTTAAAGTTGACCGAGTGAAAATAGGTAGAGTCCTACTGGCGGGGGACTTCAACGTGACCTGGGACCCATCACTAGATAGGAAAAAAACCACCTGTACCAAATATCCCATCCCCTCTGCACAACTTTCCCATAAATTTAGACAAATTATCGCTCAATTTCACTAATACGATATATGGAGATCACTTCACCCTAGAAATAGGGATTACACTCACTTCTCACATCCCCATAAAACCTACTCTAGACTTGATTATGTTTTTTGCTCAGCAGAAACTCTTGACCATGTTAAACATTCTAACATTTCCCTATGCCCATGGTCTGACCATGACCTAGTCACAGTGACCTTCCGCTCAATAGAAAAAAACAATGTGAGACTCTCCTGGCGCCTCCAACACCATGTCCTTCAAGATGCTGCCTTTAGGGAAACACTCAGAAAAGATATCATATTATATTCTCAATCTAATGACAACAGGTCAGAGATGATACACTATGGGGTGCGGCAAAAGCCACTTTTAGGGGCCTTATACTTAAGAGACAATCTTACCTAAAAAAACTCTCCGGCCTCCCCCTTTCTAGATCCCATATTGAGCTACGCCGGCTAGAACTCCTTAACAGAAACACTCCCTCGGATAGTACCACAGACCAAATTGCAAAGGTCAAAAACCATATTAACCAGCTAGAATTGAAGCGTACCCAAGCAAACTTATTTAAGTTGAAACAGATCTCATACCATAAGAGTAACAAAGCTGATACACTTTTAGCAAATAAGCTTAAAAACAGGGCGAGTACATCAAGAATCCACCATATCCAATCTGGAAACCAGATATATTGAAAACCCTCAGAGATAGGTACATGCTTTGAAAAATTTTACTCAAAACTATACAATTTGGAAAACTCCTCAGACCACCCATTAGCCCCTACCACTAATATTCGTCTCTTCCTAGACAACCTAAATCTCCCCTCAATGTCATTAGAAGACCAGGAAACACTTACATCCCCCTTCACTCTCCACGAAATCAAACATGTAATAACACATTTGAAAGTCTTTAAAGCCCCAGGCCCAGATGGCTACTCGGCATCTTTCTACAAAACATATAGAAATGAACTAGCCCCACTACTCCTTAGATTTTTTAATCAAGCTAGAGGGGAGGGTAAGTTCACCAGAGA
Organism: Bombina bombina; assembly: GCF_027579735.1. Classification (NCBI taxonomy): domain Eukaryota; kingdom Metazoa; phylum Chordata; class Amphibia; order Anura; family Bombinatoridae; genus Bombina; species Bombina bombina. The sequence continues at coordinate 196,224,185 of NC_069499.1, forward strand.
ATTCCTAGAAGCCACAGTAATAACTATTCCCAAACCACAAAAAGACCCATCTCTTTGCTCCAATTATAGACCAATATCTTTAATAAATTTGGACGTCAAAATTTATGCTAAGCTGCTTGCTACTCGCATCTCAAAACTACTCCCACAACTTATAAACTTGGATCAAGTAGGGTCCATCCCGCACCGCAAGGGACCTGACAACACTAGGCGACTGCTAAACATCTGCACAGAATCTACTAGACTTAACAAACCATTCTTTGTATTCTCGCTAGATGCAGAGAAAGCTTTTGATCGCGTACGATGGCCCTACCTATGGGAGGTCCTCAGGACCTTCGGCTTCCCCGACCAAATTATTAAGGCGATCCAGGCACTCTATTCTACTCCCTTGGCAACAGTCAGGGGCCTAGGGTTTCTCTCACCCTCCTTTCCAATATCCAACGGCACTAGACAGGGGTGCCCCCTTTCACCTCTGCTATTTGCCCTTGCGATTGAGCCGCTAGCTGAGCAAATCAGACTAGACAATAAAATAGATGGTATCCGTTTACATGGCACTATTCATAAAGTAGCGCTATTTGCTGATGATATAACAATATTCTCCTCAGACCCCATATCTTCATTCCCAAGACTGAAGGAAATCCTAGAAGCTTTTGGCCACATGTCCCTTTATAAATTAAACATAGATAAAACCGAAATCTTTACCTGGGGATTTCCCCAAGACACGATTAACACCCTTCAAGCCCAACATAGAGTCCAATGTACCGATTCCTACATATCCCACCTAGGAGTTAAAATATCTAATAATATCCCGTAGATGATTAAAGAAAACTATCTACCACTGTTATCCGAGTTGCGCACTCTGAAGGATAAATGGGATTACACTTACATATAGGCAGATTAACGGCCCTCAAAATGTCATTCCTACCCAAAATTACCTATCTCTTTAGATGTCTCCCTTTTCGAATTCCAGGATATCTCTTACACCAATTTCAGAGCGAATTCACAAAATACATATGGCAACATAAACCCCCCAGAGTAGCACATAAAATACTTCAAAGCCCTCTCAGCAGGGGAGGAATTGCCTCTCCCTCAATTCTACGATATTATGAAGGAGCGATGCTCACCCATATATCACAATGGGGTGCCAAGGAATCCCCTAGTAAATGGAAAACTATGGAACAAGCCTCACTACCGAACCACATATATCTATCTGATCTAATCTGGATCCCTCCCCATTTACGGCGAACCGCAGACATCAGTAATCCTATAATACGAGAATGTCTTGCTATGTGGGACAAATTGAGGCACTACCCACATATTGCCTGATACCCCTCACCTATCACCCCCCCCCTAACGGGTCTTCTCCAAGGATTACCTGACTCTCACCCACACGGGTGGGCCCAAGTTGGAATTAGGACAGTCTCAGACCTCTGGATTACCTCCCCAACCTCGCGTTTCATAACACTTACAGAACTACAGACTGAACTCACTCTGCCCAGACATATGACTTATGAGTATACAAGGTTGAAAAGCTTCCTCCTTAGCTGGTGTTTTAAACCTGACCAACATCGACCTTGAACACCTTGGGAAACAATCTAGCAACAAGGCAGCAAACTGCACAGACCCCTTTCAATTCATTACTTACTAATAGGGAGTTCAGATCCTGAGAATAAGCTTTCTCACTTACTCAAATGGGAATCATCCCTGAACATGACTATACCCCCACAGACATGGCAACATGTAATCTCCCTTACTAAGAAAGCTTTACACTGTGTCACCCTCTTTGAAACATATTATAAAATCCTAACGCACTGGTACCTCACCCCCTCTAGACTTAGTAAAATGTATGAACCTTCTTCACCCTTGTGCTGGCGTAATTGTGGGAAAAGAGGAGATTCATTACACATATGGTGGGAGTGTCCTAGGCTAAGACCCTTATGGAATATCTGCTTTCGGACACTAACTAGTTTGGGTATAGCGCTCCCCATAGCCCCCTCAAACGCCCTTCTTCACATAGGTATACTTGACTTACCCAAACATCAAGCGTATCTGTGTATTTATTTGCTCACAGCTACTAAAGCGGCAATAGCCAAAGCATGGAAAACTACATCTCCCCCAAAATGGTCATACATTCTAAACTACATGGCATATATCTATAACATGGAGAAACATATCTTCTACACCTTAAATAACTCAGACCTATTTGAATTGATTTGGGCAGACTGGCAAACAAGGTATGACACTACTTGGTCCCCGAATACTGGGATTAACGTAAATTAGCTATCTCTACATTACTTATTCCAAAGACAAGAATTTCCTCTTAACCTCCTATAACCCAATCTCTTCCCCCCCCCTCCCACTTTCTCTTTCCTCTCCTTCCCTTCCCCTCCTCATACCTCACCAACCTATTCATTTTGAAGAGAATTATATTATGTTTACTTTGCATAATTTTCACTAACATCAGCCTTAAAATGTTTGAAATATTTAGATCAATGGTTTACGTGATTTATAGGAGCCTGCGTGCTCCAAGTACAATTTCTGTTTTATTCCTGTACTTAAAAGTAATTTATCTTAATAAAATCATTTAAAACTTAAAAAAAAAAAAAAAGCAGCGTTAAGAGGTCCTAACGCTGCTTTTTAACTTGTTTTTTTATTGGGGGGGGGGGGGGGGTTATTTTCATAGGGCCCATAGATTAGGCGTAATTAGTTTAAATCTTTGATAATTTCTTTTTTGTTTTGTGTAACTTAGAATTTATTTATTTTTTGTAACTTAGTTGTTAGTTTTTTGTAACTTAGTAATTTTTTAGTGTAGATTTAAATTATTTGAGTAGGGTTAGGTTTCTAAATATATAATATAGTTAATTTAATTTGTAGTTTAATGTAATTTAGTCTAATACTTAAGGTAGACTAATTATTAGTTTAATATAGTTTATTATAATTTTAGTATAATAGTTAGGGTAGATTAATTATTAGTTTAATATAATTTTAGTATAATAGGGTAGATTAATTATTAGTTTAATATAGTTTAATTTAAATCTAAAGGCAAGTTTAAATTTATTATAAGATAGGGATGAGTTAATATTTAATGTAAAGTTAGCGGGTTGTTAGGTTTAGGGGTTAATAGTTTAATTTAGTTTATGGCGATGTGGGGGGGGTTAATAGGTTTAGTAAGTGGTAGTGATGTGGGAGGCCAGGGGTTTAGGGGTTAATACATTTATTTAGTTGCGGTGGGATTGGGGAGCGGCGGGATAGGGGTTAATAACTTTATGTAGGTGGCGGCGGTGGCGGGAGCAGCAGATTAGGGGTTAATAATTTATTTAGGTGTAGGGACGGCAGATTAGGGGTTAATAACAATGTAGGTGGCGGGGCAGCAGCTTAGGGGTTAATAAGTATAATGTAGGTGTGGGGGCAGCAGAATAGGGGTTAATAAGTACAATGTAGGTGGCGGCGGTGTATGGGGTGGCAGATTAGGGGTGTTTAGACTCAAGGTACATGTTAGGGTGTTAGGTGTAAACATAACTTTTATTCTCCCATAGGAATCAATGGGATATCGGGCAGCAGTGAACATGAGCTTTCGCTGCTTTCAGACTCCTATTGATTCCTATGGCATCCACCGCCTCCAGGGCGGCGGATTGAAAACCAGGTACGCTGGGCCGGAATAGTGGCGAGCGTACCTGCTAGGAATTTGTTAACTAGCAAAAGTAGTCAGATAGTGCCGAATTTGCATTTGGAACATCTGAAGTGACGTAAGCATCGATCTGTGTAGGACTGAGACCGGCAGATCGTATAATTTCTACTTTTGCCGGTCTGTAGGCATTGATAACTAAGGGGAATCAGGCTTGCCACAATTACGCTGCGGAATTCCAGCATATTTGCGGATGACGGCTTGATAAATAGAGGCCATGGTGTTAATAAAAGTTATGTTTTAATCGAGTACAAGCAGTCGCCTTTTGGAAATAGTACAGTTTCTACTACAGGTAGACAGAAGTGCTACAAAGTACAATCCTTTTCTTGCCTAATAGATTCCTTTTCTCTTAGACATTACTCTGTAATTCTCATTTTTCTGCACAAGCACTCTAGCCTAAGTACATTTCTAGAATAGGGCATCCCTTTGAATTTGTGTAGTGCTATTGCAATTCTCCTCTTTTGTGTACAATATTTCTGTATAAATCTGATGGTATTTTGGTACAATATATATCTATACCGATTTTATATTTATATATACACCCGCAATAAACCCCTTATCGCTTGCGCGTAACTATTAGCCCTCCACTCGTAATCTGGCCCTATGTGATTATCTAACCCTCAATTTCACTGTAAGACACCTACAATCCATTTGTACATGTAGAGTGGTTGGAAGTTTTTTATTCTAGAAAAAAAAAAATTCCACTGTACATTTTTTGAACATAAAATTTATTTTTAAGGCCATTCAAGAGAAAACTGGATTTAGAGTGAATGCAGTTAAATAAAAAAATAAATTACAGTTTAAAAGATTCTGCTGGAGAAAGGACAGTGTAAATATTTATTCTAAACCAAAAAACATACTGGCAGGGTAGATTTATAGTCCTCATGTTTTAGGGGATATTCTATCTCTTCACTCAGACAAGATGATATAAAATGATCCTCCAGAACTGCAAGAACCCTATTGAAATTCTAAAAAGCCAGATTTTGCTATACTTCTCTAAGGGGAATTCCCTGAACTTCTGTATGTGAAGGAGAGACAAGTCCAATGTAAAATAGTACTGCATGACATGAGAGTTCTGCTGCATTTACACTTTGTGCTTTGTATTTTATATTACTTTAGACTTCAGATTAAGTTTTATTACATTTAAACTTTTTATTTAGGATTGGGATTTTACAAATTATGATTATGCTTTTACAGTTTCTGTTTAACTTTAACAAATTAGGATCAAAGTTTGTATATTTATGTTTATCTTTACAAATAACATTTCACTTTTTATTTCTTCTATTTAAAATAAAAAACTGAAAAACTGACAGCTTCACTAGTTTTAGAGAGAAATTATAGTGCAGACATTACAGGGGCTAAACTCACTGAATTCTATAAGTCCAGAGAGATGAGAGATGCCTTCCATAGAAAGTAATAAGGCTTTCTGGGATACAGAATTTCACAGGGGAAAGAGACATTAACTGGAGAACACATGGGGCTGGTTTAAAGGCTCTCTTTGCACCTATTATAAATAAAACGGAAATGTTTTACTACAATTTAACATGCTTTTGTCTCTAGTTTAGTATATATATATTACTTTCTGTCAGATAAAGAAGTGTATTGTGAATTCTGAGAAAACTTCACCTGTATACAGCTGGCGAGATAAATCAGTTAGACCAGGTTGTGTAAAATGCTTACAGTATTTGAAAAGAATTGTTAGAGAGCTTCAGACATATCCAGAGAACATATCCAGAGAGTAAAATGTAAAAGATACATAGAAATATATAAAGTATGATTATAATTTGTTAACGTAACAAAGAGACGTTAAAAACACAATAAGAGTTTGTAAAATCCCTGCTGTATCTTAATCTAAATGTATGAAAATATAAAAGAGAAGCTTAAAGATACATGAAACCCAATTTTTTTCTTTCATGAGTCAGATACAGCATACAACTTTAAATAACTTTCCAGTTTATTTCTATTATCTAATTAGAACAAAAGAAGAAAAAAAAGAGCGCACACGCTACTCTAAGTGTAGCAATTTAATATGAAACAATGTCATGCAAAGTATAAAAACACTTACAAGATATAAAAACTTGAAAAAAATTGAAGCAATATAAGTACATGGGGACGGGGACGGGAAATACAATCACTTCTCCCAGAATAACTCCTGGGGATCTTTGCTTGTCCTCCCTGTCGTTTGGATGTTCCTGCGCTCCTCTTTGGCGTGTTTGGTCGTGTAGTCAGCAGTTAGAAGCAGCCGTTATCCTGATACACACTCACAACAATGGAGTTAGTCCTAAAAACGCTCAGAAGGGACCCTAAGGAAGCCGGCAGTGGAAACACAGTCTCTTTACGCGTTTCGTCTGGACCCGACCAGACTCTAACTGGAAATCCAGAGTTCAGTGAAGGGCTAAACTCAAAGGTTTTCTCAGAATGGAAAACAAAAGGTTTGGAATATTTATTGCAATGTCTAGAAGCACCAAAAAAGGAACCTTCCACTTGTCACTTGTAATTGGCAACCTGCAGCTTGTAAACTCATCTACAGAGAATGGTTTACACAACAATGAGTAGGAACAAGGGCAGCAGGGTGGCTACCAGTCTATGGTTCTGCAGGGTAGCCACCCTGCTGCCCAGCCCTTGTTTACACTCACTGTCGTGTAAACCATTCTCGGTAATTGAGTTTACAAGCAGCAGGTTTCCAATTACACCCACAGTCCTTGATTAAACCTAGCACCACCTACCTAACTAACCTGATGTCCCCACCCATAGCTGCTTTTCTGTCTTCTTTCTAAAAATTAAAGCAGACGAGCAACTGACCGATCGCCAAGAGCACTTTCAAAAGTGGAATTTCTCTCCAAACAGGAGAATATTTTTTCATCAGGCATTAAATGAGAAATCAACATTTTTTACAAGAGGTCACTGAAAGTTCATGACCAGGTAAAATACTCGAAAGGAATTAAAAAAATGTCTGGCACGTGCATTAGGCTATCATAATGACTAATTAAAGGGTCAGTTTACCCAAAATATGTTTCTCCCCTTTAATTTGTTCCCAATGACCCATTTTACCTGCTGGAGTGGATTAAATTGTTTACAAGTAGATTTTTTTACTCTTATTTCTGCATTTGAAATTTACCCTGTGGTTTCCCTACCTTTACTGAAAGTTTCTATACTTAAGTATAGGCTATTGACAAGCTATATAAACACAACCGACAGAAGAAATTACACTCCCAGTGGGGTGTAGGTGAGATACCTTATAAAATGTTAATTTTTCATTTTTCTCTTTATGGGCCCAATTCTCTAAAACTCTCAGGTCTGGCGTAATTTTATAAAATGCCTGGTCAGTATTTTGAGACCCCTGAGTGATTGATTTAAAGACAATTTTTTACCTTAAGAACTATGTATCTCATAAAAGGGAGTTCACTTATATGCCTTATGTTAAACAGAGACACTTGCTTTTCAAGACAATACTCATTAAAATAAGCTGATGATTTACCGGACAGGACGCATTCTCTGTGAGTTCTGCATAAGAGGGGGCGTGTCCGAACAGCGTACCAGACAGGACGCATTCTCTGTGAGCTCTGCATAAGATCCTCTCTAATCCGCCGATTACAGAGCTACAACAGCAAAATCATCTTCACCAAACTTCAATCAATAGCTACATAGTAGTATGTGGCTATTTTTCAGCTTATGCATGCTGTTTTAATGACTCCAGGGCAACAGATCGGCAGTTTGAGGCCCCCCGGACCCACCTGGTTACCAGTGCTGGCAGCAGACACCTGCCTTACTGAAAAAATCACCAATATCGAATAACACAGCATTTCTTTACTAAACCAGCAGCTTAACGGAACTTTGAATCACAACCCACTCGCCAGAAGACTGCTCCAAAATGGCGACTACATGAAAGGACGATCTAACACAGTTTCTGGATTAGCGCTTTGCTAAATTAGAGAACCTGCTATACAAGCTCTATCAAAGATCCCTACCTAGAGACGTTATCGAGCGCATGGTAGCAGAAGCGCCTGAACAGAATGTTTTGCAAGACGCAACTTACGATAACAGCCAGAAGACACAGGCAATAGAGATGACGCTCCCTCCCTCACATACCCTCCCGACAGGCACAGAGGACAGAGAACCAGCTAGAACCCCTCAAGAGGCTCTGCGTTACCCCAGCACACTGCTGCTTGTGCAAGCACTTAAACATCAAGAGCCTCTAGTTATGAATGCAACTACCTCATCTGATCCAGCGTAGCAGGGAACATCAGAGACACAATCAGAAGCTGCAGGGAACTCATCTGAAACTATGCCGCAGACCCTCAAAAATACCAAACAACCCTACCTCTGGAACACTTCTTGATCGCATCTTGTTGCAGACCACCTTCAAGCAGCAGCAGACAACTAGCACTTAAACTCCCACACATAATCCACTGGGTAGACATACCCCCCACAAACTTACTATTCGCTATCAAGGGGCAAACATGGCACTCATCTAATATAGCTGCCCAAGCGATCACATATTTTGAAAAGGGCTAAAGATCACTCTCAAGCTGCATTACTGACACTACCCCGAAGAGATAATTTGCAGAGAGAGATCACTAAAGATATGTGTTCTCAGTGTCAATTATATATAAAGAAAGGTAAATTGTTTTCTAGGTGACGAACCCGAGTTATCTGTTGTTTATGTTAGGGTGATCACTATATAAGGGCTCTCCATCTGCACTTGATATTCCCCTCTACATACTCTCCAAATTTTGGGCACATTTAACGCTCTCAGGAGCAATTAGCGTTATTAGCGCGTTTCCTCACAGTTTTATATTTTAATGTTTTTCTCTCTTAAGTTCCTATCTCTTAGAAAAGGTTATTGATTTGCTGCAACTCTTAACACCACCTTGAAGCTTTAGTCCCGGTAACACTAAACATCATCACTTACATAAGATTTATTGTACAGCCAGCATGGTCACATCCACACTTATAGCACTCTCAAATGCGGGACCGAGGAAATACATGCTTACCTGTAATGTATCACTACTAATATATTTTTTGCTGTAAGGTCCTAATCACACAATTGTAAAGCTCCATAATACACTGCTCAGTTACATGTTTTTAATGCTCACAAATGTAATTTTTTTTTTATTATATGTAAATCATACACAGATTATAATCTTTTTAAGGGAGCAACCGATTGCATTGTAGTAATGGTGGTAACACTATTTTCATGATAAATCATTCTGTTCCAATAGCCTCAGTTATCCGTTTAAGCCCAATGTTAAAGAGAGAGCCCGCTTGTATATAACCAACAAGATACATTGCTGTGTATATATTGTTCATGCAACCTTCCCTCTTCACGGCCTGCGGCCGGAGAGGTGTGGAGGAGGAGACACACACTTATACACACAGTGCATAAAATTACCCGACAATTGCATATACATTGAACTATCAGAGAGTAGGTAAGGGAACAATCTCTCAGTTAAAGCTGAGCCTTCATCAAGCGGAGCTCAAAAGTTTAGAGATGAATAGACTATTGATTTTTCACCCGGTAGATACAAGATGATACCACCATAGAGTAGTGATGTTGCTTATTTTATCTTATATGCCCATAGAGTCATTTAGTTGTCGCAAACAACCTTTACATGCTACTACACCCAAAGGGACCCATGGTTTGACCTAGCCATACACAGCATGAGCTTCAAATAAATGCTCTCAGCACTTTTCCATGCAATCTATCTGTTCACAGGAGCGTGCTTGTAATTACTTATAAGGTTGCAGCATATAGTTCTGGTGGTATGATCCTCCCCATATCTGCTGTTCGGCTGATCATGTCAGTATAACATCCTTTTTAATTCTCCTTGTCGAGATACAGTTGTTCCGTTTTCTTATTATCTTGCTGTATATAATAAAAACCCCTAACCTTGGACTACTATAACATCAGAGGTTCATGAGTGACCGTGTCAAAATAAGGGGATAAAAATGAGGACTATATTCTCTTGAACATGTGAAAATCTAACAGATATGATGTAACTATATAACATGTTTGAATATTGTGTTGTAAATATTTTGCATACAAAGAGAGAAGCGCTCTACCAGGAACGAACAACAGCTCAGTGGCTTATTCTATGGTGATTTACCACCCGGAAGCAGCCTCTTTTAGACCAGTTGTGCTTTTCACAGAAGAAAACTTTCCTGAAGTATATCAGTCTGATCCCACCAAGTAAGGTCAGTCCAGCCCCGAAATACCAGGCAATTCTCCTCTGAACAAGGAACATGACAACCTCAGACGAAGCTATTATGCTATTGTTTGTTCCCAGGTTGAGCGCTTCTCTCTTTTTATTTATGCAAATTATGACACTTGGGGAAGTCTCCCTAAGTGTGATGCGGGAATCCAGACATGGACCCGTTGCTCAGTGTGCCTAGAGGGATATAGCTGCACTTCACTGACGAGGCCCACAATAGGCCGAAACGTACATCTGGGGTTTTGCTGTTTCTCTTGTTCAGAGGGGGATTGCCTGGTATTTCGGGGCTGGACTGTACTGTGAAGTCAGGATCAGACTGATATGCTACAGGAAAGTTCTTCTCTGTGAAAGGCACATATTGAGCAAAAAGAGGCTGCTTCTAGGGTGGTAACTAGCCATAGAACAAGCTATTATGCTATTGTTCGTTCCCAGGTTGAGCGCTTCTCTCTTTTTATTTATGCAAATTATGACACTTGGGGAAGTCTCCCTAAGTGTGATGCGGGAATCCAGACGTGGACCCATTGCTCAGTGTTGTCAGTATATTTATGAAAATCTTAGCAGTATTCTCCAAACAATGTGTGAGTATTTGGCAGGGAATATATTTAACAATCTTCCTTTAGACTGAGCCCACAATCAATATACTTCTACTAAGACAACAAATAAAATTAATATAAATACCTGAACTCTTTTATTTAGATAATATCCATGAACATATTGAAGTATATTTGCAATAAAAGGAAATGAAATAACTTTTTATGCGCTTGAGAACTATTTAAATATGCTATGCAAAATTCATACACGCTCATCTTAAAAACCCACCTTATTTATAAATAACCTTTAACATCCAAGCAATACAATTTTAAACAGTGTTCTTAAACAATAGGATAATATATATATTCTGCTATTTAACTGCAATTTATCCTAATACAATATTGACTTAAAACACCAGAACTTTCACAGATAAATCACTTAGTCTACCAGATACAAATTTAAATAATACCTAGGCTGGGATTACCAATTTAAAATACAATTTATTTATTTGACTCTGCCAGGCCCAGCAATAGTAATTGTTTACTTTAAATGCTTGCATACAAATAGGTAGGCTAAGAGCTATCTAGGATAATGACACACAGTTTAAAAGTATAATCTGCTCTTTAAATCTATTAACTGTAAAGGCTATGCATATGACTTATCTTACAAAACCCAGAAAACTGTATCTTTAAACTGCAGTGACTTTAAAATATCACATGTAATTAGCAGTCCTTTTCTTATACTCTATATATATATATATATATATATATACGTTACCAAAATGATATCCAACTTCCCAAAATGATATCCAACTTCAAGATTTTTCACACCTCATATAAAATAAGTGTAATTGCAATGGAATAGGAGAAGTATGGCCCACTTTGTTTTTATAGTTTGACTGTGTCCCACGCAAAACAGTTTCAGTCAGTTACAAAACTCTGCAGCCAGTCTTTTGTTTTCCAAGGCCTTCATTGCCCCACATGGGGTCAATCCACGAGTAGTTGTAAAAGTCTTAATACAGCACATTTCCTGTAAGTACTATGCTTATCCAACTATTTTAGATTTTATCCTTTTAAGTGATGGTCTTAAATTGGGTAGACCAAATGTTTTAGAGTCATAAAACTGCATATAGTCAAATGAGCATGGTCACTGAGTCAGTTCCTTTTGGAAAATGTCTGTGTGCTCACACCGCAGGGGTCGTGCTTCAAAAGGCTATGCTGATTTCCAATCCTGATAAATGTGTATTCACCCAGCTCTCATCTTGTAGGGGGTTTTGAGTTAAATCCTGACATCAGAACTTCTATTCTACAGCACATCTGATAAAATAGACGGCTTCATATATATACACACATCCTTTTTATATTATTTCATTTACGTATATATATATATATATATATATAATGTAATTTACCTTTACCCTGACAGTGTGCCTAGAGGGATATGGCTGCACTTCACTGACGAGGCCCACAATAGGCCGAAACGTACGTCTGGGGTTTTGCTGTTTCTCTTGTTCAGAGGGGGATTGCCTGGTATTTCGGGGCTGGACTGTACTGTGAAGTCAGAATCAGACTGATATGCTACAGGAAAGTTCTTCTCTGTGAAAGGCACATATTGAGCAAAAAGAGGCTGCTTCTAGGGTGGTAACTAGCCATAGAACAAGCTATTATGCTATTGTTCGTTCCCAGGTTGAGCGCTTCTCTCTTTTTATTATTGTTGTAAATATATCTACTGTGTTGTCCTCAATAAAAATGTAATTAATAAAAAAAAATAATAATAATAATAATAATAAGCTGATGATTTTTCCCTACATGACGGCAAGGTTTTTAAAGTCGGGCACTAAGTATTGGGCTTTGGTTTACAGACAGATAAAAGTTAGCATGTGTGTGTACACAAAGTGATAAAATTATGAGATCTGATTTTAACTGCAAGCTCAACTATTTTAATAGGTTATTGTTTCAAAGCACAAACCAGCTATTTCATATACACAAACAAGCAGGCAAATGCAATTTCTCATACATTTTATACTCTGCAGCTGGTATACACAGCTGGTATACCAATCATTGGAAATATATTAGGAGAAAAACAATTTTACGGTATACTGTGGCTTTAAACTTACACTTTAGAAGGAAATATAAGCAGACTCAATGTGGGAATGTCATTAGACAAGTGAAACCACACTGACCTTTACAGCATCATAACGAGCCACATCAGGGTCAGACTTTTTTTCTTCCTTAGCCTTTTTTCTTTCCTCTTTTCCAGCCTCCCAAAGCATAGCCTCCTCCTCATCATCATCGTCTTCATCCTCCTCATCTTGAGTAGGGATAAAAGGGAAAACATTTGTCCCTTGGTACCACGAGAATGTCATATCTAGGTAATCCTGTTTCAGAAAGTGAAGGAAAACAATTAGGTCTTAAATCATAGTGTGAAATTCACAATTGCAACCCTTATTCAAGAAGTTAGTTCCGTGAGTAAACCTTAAGGAACATGAAAGTCAAAATGATACTTTGATGGATCAGATGGTATTCTATGTTGAAAAGCATACTTAGGTAGATAGCGAGCATGAACATTTCTGGAGCACTACATGATAGCAAACACTTCTGCCATCTAGTGATCTTGCAAATGTATAACATTAAAAGTATTTTAAAAAAATGCTGCCATTTAGTTCTGCAATCACATGCACGCTCCTGAGCCTACCTTCCTAGTTTTCAAAACCAAGAGAACAAAGTAAATTTGATGACATAAGTAAATTGGATGTTGTTTTAAAGTGTACACTCTATCTGAATCATGACAGAAAACTTCTGGGTTTCATGTCCCTTTAAGAGTAGTATTTAGTATCACATGTACTGTTCTCTTTGTTGAAATGCATACCTAAAAAGGCTTAGGAGGAGCAATGAACTACTACTAGGAGCTAACTGGAGATTTAAGGTTACACGCATCCCTCTTGTCATTGGCTCACCAGATGTGACCAGCTAAGTCCCAGTATTATATGAACGGCATTTTAATTTTTTTATATATATATATATATACATACATACAAACCAGTGGCATATTATGGCTTAGGCCAACAAGGCCGGTGCCTAGGGCAGCTGATTTGGGATGGGCAGCATATCTTTCCTATCCTCTCTCTAAAAGCCAGCATACAGTACAGTGGGCTATAAAGTGCAGGCTTTTATAGAGAAGACAAGGCACGTGCGCTGATTAAGGTCGCTCTTTACAGGCAGTGCTCCTTTAAACCGTTGCTTAATTTAGAGCCGCCGACGATTTTGCAGTGGAAGCGTTCTTGGTGAGAAACTTGACCGTGGATATGCTTCTAAGGTGAGACTGGAGGAGAATACCTTGTACTCCCCTTATCTGTGGTGGGTCTGCCAGCGCAGTGCTTATTGCAGGCCTTAGTAGCTAAAAGACTGAATGTGTCTGTGCACTGCTTAGATCAGTTTATGATGTCTAATCATAAACTCTCAATGCTAATGTATGTTAGCTACTAATAGCTAGCTTTCTCTGCATTCATGAACCTGTGTGTGTGTGTGTGTGTGTGTGTGTGTGTGTGTGTGTGTGTATATATATATATATATATATATACACAAATATATATATATATATATATATATATATATATATACACACACACACACACATACACACAGTATATATATATATATATATATATATATATATATATATAAACACACACATACATACACACACAAATATTATTCTATGCAATATATATGTGTGTATATATATATATTTATATATATTATACTTTATTTATGAAGCGCCAACATATTCTGCAGCGCTGTCCATGGATACAATTCATTTAGATTAAAAAATGATAAAAAACTTGTAGGATACAGGACAAAATGTACAAACACATACAGGAGGAATTGAGGGTATATATATATATATATATATATATATATATATATATACACACACACACATATACATACAGTGGATATAAAAAGTCTACACACCCCTGTTAAAATGTCAGGTTTCTGTGATGTAAAAAAAAGACCAAGATAAATTATTTCAGAACTTTTTCCACCTTTAATGTGACCTATAAACTGTACAACTCAATTGAAAAACAAACTGAAATCTTTTAGGTAAAGGGAAATAAAAAAATAAAATAATATGGTTGCATAATTGTGAACACCCTTAAACTAATACTTTATTGAAGCACCTTTTGATTTTATTACAGCACTCAGTCTTTTTGGGTATGAGTTTTTCAGCATGGCACATCTTGACTTGGCAAGATTTGCCCACTCTTCTTTGCAAAAACAATCTAAATCTGTCAGAATGTGAGGGCATCTCCTGTGCACAGCGCTCTTCAGATCACCCCACAGATTTTGAATTGGATTCAGGTCTGGGCTCTGACTGGGCCATCCCAAAACTTTAATCTTCTTCTGGTGAAGCCATTCCTTTGTTGATTTGGATGTATGCTTTGGGTCGTTGTCATGTTGAAAGATGAAGTTCCTCTTCATGTTCAGCTTTCTAGCAGAAGCCTTAAGGTTTTGTGCCAATATTGACTGGTATTTGGAACTGTTCATTATTCCCTCTACCTTGACTAAGGCCCCAGTTCCAGCTGAAGAAAAACAGCTCCTTTAATGTTGCTGTAGGCCTCTTGGCAGCCTCCCAGACCAGTTTTCTTCTCGTCTTTTCATCAATTTTGGAGGGGCGTCCAGTTCTTGGTAATGTCACTGTTGTGCCATATTTTCTCCTCTTGATGATGACTGTCTTCACTGTGTTCCATGGTATACCTAATGCCTTGGAAATTCTTTTGTACCCTTCTCCTGACTGATACCTTTTAACAATGAGATCCCTCTGATGCTTTAGAAGCTCTCTGCGGACCATGGCTTTTGCTGTAGGATGCGACTAACAAAATGTCAGGAAAGACCTACTAGAACAGCTGAACTTTATTTGGGGTTAATCAGAGGCACTTTAAATGATGACAGGTGTGTACTGACTCCTATTTAACATGATTTTGAATGTGATTGCTTAATTATGAACACAGCTACATCCCCAGTTATAAAAGGGTGTTCACACTTATGCAACCATATTATTTTAGTTTTTTATTTTTATTTCCCTTTACCTAAAAGATTTCAGTTTGTTTTTCAATTGAGTTGTACAGTTTATAGGTCACAATAAAGGAGGAAAAAGTTCTGAAATGATTTATCTTTGTCTAATTTTTTTACATCACAGAAACCTGACATTTTAACAGGGGTGTGTAGACTTTTTATATTCACTGTATGTATATATATATATATATATATATATATATATATATATATATATATATATATACACACACACACATACTGTACATTTACACACACAAATATTGTATGCAATGTATATGTGTGTGTGTGTGTGTATATATATATATATATATATATATATATATATATATATATATATTATTTTTTTTTTTATCTTTCTTGTGCATTTTTATACTTAGTTGCCCACAACCAGGCTTTGAACTAAGGAGTCTATAGGAATTCTTTTAGATAATAGAAAGTCTTGATTAGCTTTTCTGCTGGAACAGCATATAAGTGCCGTCTTTAAAAAATACTATTAAAAACAGAGGCACCGGGCACTTTCATTCATTAAACTGATCCTCAGCCCGCAGCTGCTCTGTACTTAGCACAGCAATGAAGAAAACAGCTTCCTCCAAATGTTGTGTGCACCCCAAGGCGTCCAGCTCATGAGGCCATGCAACGATTGGAGGAAGCCGGATTCGTCATCGATATGCCAAGTACAGCAGAAGAAGTGGGCGAAAGATCGCTGGTCTGGTTTTGCTAAAGAAAAAGGTAAGTATTAAAAAAAAACTTCAATGTAAAGTTTAATGAATGAAAGTATTTTCAAGTATTTTCAAACACGGGGCACTCATTCATAAAAATTTACATTCACTTTTAAATTGAATCCTCGATATGAATCAAGAAAAAACAAAGTGGATTCAATTTCCCTTTAAACAACAATTAGCTCTCTGAATATTATCAGCACTTCCTATAACAAACATTAAGGCCAGGCAATACTACAGAAATTAAATATTGCACCTTAAAGGGATAGTTTAGTCAAAATTAAACTGTTGTGATTCAGATAGTAGAAAAAGGCAGGTAGGTGACAGCAAAAAATGATTTATTGCAATGTTACATAGACAAGCAAACAGGCGACTTTTCGGGAGACAACCCCTTAGTCACGCCAGTGATTCAGATAGAGCATGCAATTTTAAGCAACTTTCTAATTTACTCCTATTATCATTTTTTCTTTGTTCTCTTGGTATCTTTATTTAAATGTAAGCTTAGGAGCCGGACCATTTTTGGTTTAGCACCTCAGTAGAGCTTACTGATTGGCGGCTACATTTAGACACCAAACGGAAACCCAGGTTCTGAACCAAAAAAGGGCTGATTCTTATGCTTACATTACAGCCTTTTTTTTAAAAAAAAAAAAAAGATACAAAGAGAACGAAGACAATTTGATAATTTATAAACTAATAACCAAGCTTGTGCATTATTTTACAATCTGTATATTTAGCACACATGCCTCTTTTACAGTCCTCTAACAAAACATATCATTTTACTATTCTTATTTATATGTAATCAATAAAAAAGAAAGCTAGGATTTTAACAAATGTTCTGCTCTTTGATCAGAATGACACTGCACAAAGCTTAGGTGCATTGTTAATAAGTAACTTGCTAGCCCTCTTGGGAAAGGTAGAAACTTTATGAAAGTAAAAGGTCTTCAGTGTATACTCTTCTTCCACCCCCTTCTAACCACATATTCATCTATATATTATGTGCTGGGAACATAATCCACTTTGTGGTCAAAACAGCATTCTCCTTAGAGTAACACAATTTAAAGCAGACTTAGAAACTGTATAGATTCCAAGTCATATAATGTTTATGGTGAGCTGTATTGTTGATATTTGTCATACATTTAAGGCAGATTTACGTGTCATTCTAGCAAGTGGCTAAGCATCTGGACACTTCAACAGGACTATCTGGTGCTGATTTGACTCAAGTAAGAGCTCCTGCATATGCAACAATCTCCAAATGAGTAGAATGCTACAGCTGCCCCCCACTACCAACACTAGCCCTAATAGCCATCCACTTTTACTTGAGAGGAACATTTTTATTTAAATTCTCTTTCCAGTGTGTATCAAAGGGACATTTAACTGCTGAGTACAACTACAATAGAATGGTTACTACACATCATGATACTGTTTTTCCTCCTGTGTCTACAGCTGTCTTCAAAGTCTTCTCTTGTTTTAACCCCTTATAAAATCAGCTAATGAAGCTCTGCATCTTCACACTGGGGGGCGCCATCTTGAAGCTTATATTTGTTATGTAACAAAAAACTGCAAAAAAATGAATGTTTCCACCCTCTATTATGTGAGCTAAACGCTAAAGTGAAAGATACAGCTGTCAAAAACCCGGCATCATCACAGATTTGTGCACTGGTTCTGTCACAAGATGCAACAAAACGCAAGCTACAAGATGACAATGTCCATTATAAATTGCAGAGCTTACCAACTCGCTTCTGTAATGGGTTAAAATAAGAGAATGTCTTTAAAGAGAGCTGTGAGTAGAGGAGGAAAGCAATAATATGGTGAGCTGTAACCATGTTACTGGAGTTGTATCCAGCTGTTAAATGTCCCTTTAATCTCTGCATTTATTGGCACGTGTGGTGTTAACACAGTGTACAGTATATGTTTTACCTACCTCATCATCAGGTGACACAAGCAAGGAATATAGACTATGAACAGATGCAGCAATGACATTTTCTGCAGAATCATCTATAGAATAGCGCAGGAGGAAGAGAAAACCAGCATCCAAAAGCAGCCGCAGGACACTGCCCTTCAGAGAGGAACTGAACTCCCCCTGCCTTGCCTTCCAAAGAGCAGAGACATCAGACATCAGTATATGAATATTCACTTACTATTGCATTCATTTATTTTTAACTTTTCATTCTCTAGATTTTTACACATGATTTACAGAATTACAAAGCTCTTACACAGTTATAAAAAGGAGAACTGAATTAAGAACTGCTTGATGAAAAGGCTTGTAGAGCATACAGAATAAAAACCATAGGTCAATACATTTTTATCTACTGTGTAATCACAAATATATATATAAGCATACCCCAGTTCTACAAGTAGAGGTGGTAACATTTGGGTAGTAATGTGATTCAATGTTTCACACACTTTTTTAAGTGTTATCTGCAGGAAAAGAAACAGATTGTTGTATTCCTTACCTTCTGAACAATCCTTCCAAGCACTTGTTGGGAAAGAGCCCTTTGTTGGATAAACTGACTGCGAGAGAGATGGAAGAGTTCCTGAAGTGAGTACCCAGCTCTCTATAAAAGATGATTAGTAAAGAATGAGAAGCAGAAACGAGTACCCCACTAAGTGCTCATGTCAATCAGATGTATAAATAATAAAAAAAAATAATAAGAGAAATGGTCTCTTAAAAAAAAGTTGTGCCAATGTAATAACAAAAATGAAGTGGCAAGTCCGCCTAATTTTTTTAATTCGGGTTTCACAATTCACATTTAATAAAAAAATAAATTATTACTATTATGATCAAAAAAAGAAAAAGGAAAAAGAACAAACTGTAAATAAGACCCTGGCCCTGTATCCCCACTGTCATCCCCATAGCCTTATCAAACCCCAGTCTGGGGGACCAAGAGATTACATTATCACTAGAGGCAAAATAAGTATGCTATTAGCACAGTGAACGCTTACTTCTACTAAATTAAGTAAATTCATAATACATAACCTTTATTAGATCTACAAACATAAAGAGACAGCAGATTACTAAACTGATGCCTTGAATTTAAAACTATTCCTATTTCTTACTGTACCTTCCGTACAAGTTATTAAAGATATATTTATATAATTACACATGGGAGTGACAGTGGAAACACATAATTTATTCTTACCCGATAAATTCCGTTCTTTCTTGGTGGTGACAGTCCACTAAAATTCTTACTTGTGGGAATTCATCTCCTGGCCACAGGAGACAGAGACACCCTACAACAAATCGCTCCTAGTTCCCTTTCCCTCTCAATAGTATGTATAGCCCAACAATAGGAGGAAGAAGTAAGAAAGATAGTAGGGAAAAAGGTGTGAACTAGAACTTCGGCCAACCTGAAAAAAACAAAATTTATGCTTACCTGATAAATTTCTTTCTCTTGCGATGTATCGAGTTCACGGATTCATCCAATACTTGTGGGATATTCTCCTTCCCAACAGGAAGTGGCAAAGAGAGCACCCACAGCAGAGCTGTCTATATAGCTCCTCCCCTAACTCCACCCCCCAGTCATTCGACCGAAGGCTAGGAAGAAAAAGGAGAAACTATAGGGTGCAGAGGTGACTGAAGTTTTATAATAAAATATACTACCTGTCTTAAATAGACAGGGCGGGCCGTGGACTCGATACATCGCAAGAGAAAGAAATTTATCAGGTAAGGATAAATTTTGTTTTCTCTTGCAAGATGTATCGAGTCCACGGATTCATCCAATACTTGTGGGATACCAATACCAAAGCTTTAGGACACGGATGAAGGGAGGGACAAGACAGGTACCTTAACGGAAGGCACCACTGCTTGTAGAATATTTCTCCCAAAAATAGCCTCCGAAGAAACAAAAGTATCAAATTTGTAAAATTTGGAAAAAGTATGAAGCGAAGACCAAGTCGCCGCCTTACAAATCTGTTCAACAGAAGCCTCATTTTTAAAAGCCCATGCCACCGCTCTAGTAGAGTGAGCAGTAATCTTTTCTGGAGGCTACTGGCCAGCAGTCTCAAAAGCCAAATGGATGATGCTTTTCAGCCAAAAAGAAAGAGAGGTTTCCGTAGCTTTTTGACCTCTCCTCCTTCCAGAATAGACAACAAACAATGAAGATGTTTGACGGAAATCTTTAGTTGCTTCTAAGTAGAACTTTAAAGCACGCACCACATCTAGGTTGTGCAACAGACGTTTCTTCTTGGAAGAAGGATTAGGACACAGAGAAGGAACAACAATTTCCTGATTGATATTCCTATTAGAAACAACCTTAGGAAGAAATCCAGGTTTGGTACGCAAAACCACCTTATCAGCATGGAAAACAAGATAAGGTGAGTCACACTGTAAAGCAGATAATTCAGAAACTCTTCGAGCCGAAGAGATAGCTACTAAAAACAGAACTTTCCAAGATAAGAGCTTAATATCTATGGAATGCAAGGAACCCCTTGAAGAACTTTAAGAACTAAATTTAAACTCCATGTCGGAGCAACAGGTTTAAACACAGGCTTGATTCTAACTAAAGCCTGACAAAACGCCTGAAAGTCTGGAACATCTGCCAGACGCTTGTGTAAAAGGATAGACAAAGCAGATATTTGTCCCTTTAAGGAACTAGCTGATAATCCCTTCTCCAATCCTTCTTGGAGAAAAGATAATAGCCTAGGAATCCTGATCTTACTCCATGAGTAACCCTTGGAATCACACCAGTAAAGATATTTATGCCATATCTTATGATAGATTTCTCTGGTGACAGGCTTTCGAGTCTGAATCAAGGTATCAATGAGGGATTCAGAGAAACCACGCTTTGCTAAAATCAAGCAGTCAGACGCAGAGAAAGCAGGTTTGGATGCTTGAAAGGACCTTGAATCAGAAGGTCCTGCCTCAGCGGCAGAGTCCATGGTGGGACGGATGACATGTCCACCAGGTCTGCATACAAAGTCCTGCGACGAGGAAGGAGATGGAATGGAGGAAACACATAGGCCAGGTTGAAGGACCAGGGCACTGCTAGAGCATCTATCAGTACTGCCTGGGGATCCCTTGACCTGGACACGTAACAAGGAAGCTTGGCGTTCTGACGAGACGCCATCTGATCCAATTCTGGTGTGCCCATAGCTGAATCAGTTGGGCAAACACCTCCGGATAGAGCTCCCACTCCCCCGGATGAAAAGTCTGACGACTTAGGAAATCCGCCTCTCAGTTCTCTACCCCTGGGATATGGATTGCTGAAAGATGGCAAGAGTGAGTCTCTGCCCATCGGATTATTTTGGAAACCTCTATCATTGCTAGAGAACTCTGTGTTCCCCCTTGATGATTGATATAAGCTACAGTCGTGATGTTGTCCGACTGAAATCTGATGAATTTGGCCGCAGCCAGTTGAGGCCACGCCTGAAGCGCATTGAATATCCCTCTCAGTTCTAGAATGTTTATCGGCAGGAGAGTCTCCTCCTGAGACCATAACCCCTGTGCTTTCAGGGAGTTCCAGACTGCACCCCAGCCCAGTAGGCTGGCATCTGTCGTAACTATGACCCACTCTGGTCTGCGGAAACACATTCCCCGAGACAGGTGAACCTGTGACAACCACCAGAGAAGAGAATCTCTGGTCTCCTGATCCAGATCTATTTGTGGAGATAAATCTGCATAATCCCCATTCCACTGATCGAGCATGCATAGTTGCAGTAGTCTGAGGTGTATCCGAGCAAACGGAACTATGTCCATTGCCGCTACCATTAGTCCGATTACCTCCATACACTGAGCCACTGAAGGCCGAGGAATGGAACGAAGATCTCGGCAGGTGGTTACGAGTTTTAATTTCCTGATCTCCGTCAGAAATATTTTCATTTCTACCGAGTCTATCAGAGTTCCTAGGAAGGAAATTCTTGTGAGGGGGAGAGAGAACTCTTTTTTTTATGTTCACCTTCCACCCAACATGATGTCCGTGTGAGACTTGGCTAGTTGGAAAGTTGATGCTTGAATTAAGATGTCGTCTAGATAAGGCGCCACTGCTATGCCCAGCGGTCTTAGAACCGCAAGAAGGGACCCTAGCACTTTTGTGAAAATTCTGGGAGCCGTGGCCAACCCGAAGGGAAGGGCCACGAACTGGTAATGTCTGTCCAGAAAGGCGAACCTGAGAAATTGGTGATGATCTCTGTGAATAGGGATGTGCAGATACGCATCCTTTAAGGCCACGGTGGTCATATATTGACCCTCCTGGATCAGTGGCAGCATAGTCGAATAGTCTCCATCTTGAAAGACGGGACACTGAGGAATTTGTTTAGGATCTTGAGATCCAAGATTGGTCTGAAAGTTCCTTCTTTTTTGGGAACCACAAACAGGTTGGAGTAAAACCCTTGCCCTGTTCCGCTCTTGGAACTGGGTGAATCACTCCAATGGTATGCAGGTCTTCTACACAGCGTAAGAACGCCTCTCTTTATGTCTGGTTTGCAGACAATCGAGAAATGTGAATTCTCCCCTTTGGGGGGGGGGAATCTTTGAAGTCCAGAACGTATCCCTGGGAAACAATTTCTAAATCCCAGGAATCCTGAACATCTCTTGCCCAAGCCTGAGCGAAGAGAGAGAGTCTGCCCCCTACTAGATCCGGTCCTGAATCGGGGGCTACCCCTTCATGCTGTCTTGGAGGCAGCTGCAGGCTTCTTGGCCTGTTTACCCTTGTTCCAAGCCTGGTTAGGTCTCCAGACTGACTTGGATTGAGCAAAATTCCCTTCTTGCTTTGCAGCAGGGGAAGCTGAAGCGGGACCACTCTTGAAGTTTCGAAAGGAACGAAAATTATTTTGTTTGGTCCTTATCTTATTTGTTTTATCCTGAGGGAGACTATGGCCTTTCCCTCCAGTGATGTCTGAAATAATTTCCTTCAGTTCAGGCCCGAATAGGGTCTTTCCTTTGAAAGGGATGGTCAAAAGCTTTGATTTTGATGACATCAGGTGACCAGGACTTAAGCCATAACGCTCTACGCGCTAAAATGGCAAAACCTGAATTTTTTGCTGCTAATTTAGCCAGTTGGAAAAGCGGCATCTGTAATGAAAGAATTAACCAGCTTAAGAGCCTGAATTCTATCCAGAATATCATCTAATGGGGTCTCCCCCTGAAGAGCCTCTTCCAGAGCCTTGAACCAAAAAGCAGTTGCAGCAGTTACAGGAACAATGCATGCAATAGGTTGGAGAAGAAAACCTCAATGAACAAAAATTTTCTTTAGGAGACCCTCTAATTTTTTTATCCATAGGATGTTTGAAAGCACAACTGTCTTCAATAGGTATAGTTGTACGCTTAGCTAGTGTAGAAATAGCTCCCTCCACCTTAGGGACCGTCTGCCACGAGTCCCGCATGGTGTCAGATATGGGAAACATTTTCTTAAAAGTAGGAGGGGGAGCGAACGGAATACCTGGTCTATCCCACTCCTTAGAAACAATGTCCGCAATCCTCTTAGGGACCGGAAAAACATCAGTGTAAACAGGAACCTCTAAGTATTTGTTCATTTTACACAATTTCTCTGGAACCACAATAGGGTCTGTCTGAGGGAGCGTCTTTCCTGAATCAGAAATCTCTCCCTCAGACAGCAAATCCCGCACCCCTAATTCAGAACATTGTGAGGGTATATCGGATACGGCTACTAAAGCGTCAGAAAGCTCAGCATTTGTTCTTAACCCAGAGCTATCACGCTTCCCTTGTAACCCAGGCAATTTAGATAAAACCTCTGTGAGGGTAGAATTCATAACTGCTGTCATGTCTTTTAAGGTAAATGAAGTAGACACACTAGAGGTACTTGGCGTCACTTGTGCGGGCGTTACTGGTTGTGACACTTGGGAAGAACTAGATGGCATAACCTCATTTCTTTCTGTCCGAGAATCCTCTAGCGCTACATTTTTAAGTGCTACAATATGCTCTTTAAAATTTATAATAGCAGGGAATGAAGGACAAGCACCACTGCAGAGTTAAAACATCGATTTATGGGGAACTTCCGGGCGGCGGCCATGACAGGTCGCTTAATTGTTAGCTGCTACAAGCTTCTTAACTAATCCTCTAAAAATCACCCTTTTACCATCGTCATCGCCTAGCCAAACTTGCCATACGAGACGCAGGTGAAGAAGCCCAACAACCAGCACTGTCTATTACTTTGATCAGGTTCAGCTGCAATTAACCGGAGACTTTTTGAGGCTCTGGCCTCCCACATAACCCCCCGGCAGAGAGCCCTGGGCCTCTGTCGTTAGAAGGAACCTGGAGAGTTCCGATTCTACCTATTCTCAGTGGGGATTTAAATACCAAATTCACCCGATGGAGTCCAAGGATATTCTCCTACTTGATCAGATCGCCAAAGTCTTGGATGAACATTTTACACGGCTTGGGAGAGTCATAGATCTGGCCTGGGGAAATGGCGCTGACGTAATTCAACAGCGTAATATGGCCCTAGAAAGCGCAGTGGTGTCTGACCGGGAGCCCCTCATGGACAGTAAACTTTCAATAATGAAGCTGACCGCAACACCTCTATCTGATAGATATCTCTTGCAGAAAGAGTTAGCTCAGGCTGGCTCCGAGTACCTAGAAAATATTATCGCGGCAAATCTCAACACACCAGCTCAGCACGCTATCATACCAGCTCCAGGCTGCATGTTGCCTTCGCATAGACCTAACAAGCAGAACCAAGAAGTCCAGCACAGCATCGCATTGTTTGACACTCAGGCCTCTCAGATCACCAAGCCGTTATCAAGGAGAGAGGGTCACATGCTTTTTGTGACCTATAACGCACCTACAACCTTGCTTCACTGTGGAAATAGCATGCTAGGAGTCCCTGGCTCACGATCGCTAGCTATGAGGAGACGCATCCAGACATACAGTCAAGCTTACCCTAGTCTCTGCTACAGTCTTCTATGCCCTAAGTTGCACACAGGTATGCTAAGGTCCGGAGTGGGTTAGATCGCAACATGCATTCGGATTAAGGAGGTGAACAGTGAACTCCTCGCAACTCCTACTTATTTGACCGATTTAAGTTACACAGACTTCTATCTGTGTGATACCGTGTTTTATGTTGGCTTTATTCATAGTTATACAAGTGGCCTGTTTATATAAAAGTTAAATGTTTAATTCCTTATTACATACATGTTACCAAGGCACAGTACTATTAAATTAGCAGTAGCAATCCTGCCTTAAAAAAGGGTCTGAATCCAGCAATCCGAGTTTATGAGCAGTACATCTTTTATACATGTCTGGACACCTCATGATATTAAGACTTTAAATTCCACAACTGAGAACTTTTTTCAAAGGAAAAAAATGGATCGCACTTAGTATTTGTCCTGAGACAGGAGTTTAGCAGCGACACTGTTATTGTTTTGATAAGCACCATTCTCACAGTATCTGTCCTTTTTTTTTTTTTTTTCTTGCTCTCACTAGCAGCTAAAATGAAGAAAAAAGAAAAGAAAGAGCAAATTACAGATCTTTTTCATAAAAGCAGCTAATTGGGGACTGTATTTACTCCTGGTATATGCCTAGTATAAGAATTAAATGTCACCCTTTTATGGACACATACAGGGCAATCATATTTGTTTTCACTCAATTTGAAATGATAATTTCATCCCAATGTCTCCTTAGTGAAGCTCACTGGGATCTATATCCACGTATGGTAAATGTATAATATAAGCTTTAAAATGTTGACTTATGGTATCTCTGTACAGGGCAAGCATATTTGTTCTTATTCATTTAGAAATAACGATTTTACCTCAGAAATTATTTAATTTCTACCAGCTCTTCTTACGGGGCCTCATTCACTGTTTCCCACTATGGCGCTTTGTGGTCTTGCTGTATGCGGCCGATATGGCGAGACTATAGGCACATGGAGGAATACGAAAGTGTCTTTATATATGCACCCAAGAATGTGATAGCTGCCCTACTAATAATCTTAATAGACACTTCACTCCCCTTCTAGAACAGACAGTGAAGTCTATGCTTAGGGCCTCCCTATCTCATTTTAGTTGAATATGCTCCTTTTGTAGTTATAGCCCTTACCATACAACACATATACCATAGCAGGTATGCTGACCCTCATGAGATTAATCTATGCTTTTTGCTGAATGCTTACACACATTTGTTGGTTTATATAGTAATGGCAGAACCAGACTACTACCCATAGCCAAATATAAGGATATGCTTCCAATAGTTGGATCCATTCGGTGTAATAACATGATTTAATGGATAATTTTCTTCTCCCCCTCCATTTTAACTCTAACTATGCAACTAACCAATAAAATAAAATCTGAGGTCCCATTTATGAGATCCATAAGTGGTCTCTTCTATACCAGACAGCCCTGTTTAAATGTTATTATCCTATAAGATGTGGGGTCCAAGAGAGGCCTCCTAAATGAAATTGTGGGCTTAGTTTTTCGTATTGGCATGTTTTTTTTTTTTTCCTTTTTCTTAAAGTGTTCTCACTTGTACAGCAAACTTTTCACTTACCCATTTTCTGCCATATAATTAGAAGATATTGCTCCCTGCATATACACTTTTAATATGCAACCTGGGTTCTCCATCTTTGTTACAAAAGTTATTGTTTGTTACATAAGCTTTATTGAACATGTGAATCATAGGATGTACCTTGATACAAGCATTCCTGGAGTGCAATTGTATAACGCAGTAAAACCTATTTTGTATGCCAAAAAATGTACCTCAATAAAAAAAAAACAAAAAAAACATTGATTTATTCCATATGTTTAAAAATGTATATAGGACAGCAGTATCATAGTAAAAAATGGGTTAGAAAGAGCAGAGCAAATTAGGGATAACGCATTTCAGCATAAAGCCATAGTCATAGGCTATGACTACGGCTTTATGCTGAAACGCGTAAGCCCTAATTTGCTCTGCTCTTTCTAACCCATTTTTTACTATGATACTGCTGTCCTATATACATTTTTAAACATATTGAAAAATCAATGTTTTAACTTAGCAGTGGTGCTTGTCCTTCATTCCCTGCTATTAATACTTGCCGTTTTTCTGCACCACGCTGGTTTACTGTGCCGACAAAGCCGCCCACGGATTGGATGGAGAGCACACACCCCCAGTACTGACGTCACGCACCAGTCACAGAGTCTTGCGAGAGAGATCCGACGGAGGAAACTTTTCCAGGTGAGTGGAAGGAATAGGAGGGGGACCGGGTTCCAGTGAAACCCCGCACACCGATATCCTGAAGGAGGAATTAAAAGCCGAAGAAGGATCTATACTTTGTGAAAAGGTATGTGAGGTGGGCCCGCCGTGGCATCAAGTTTCTGATCAAGGTGACTCGAATTGAAAGTCTTGGGCTATTGAGCCATACAGTTGAAAAATGATATGCCTTATTGCATGAACAGCTACGCTTGACAAATTTGAGCCTTAATTGTACCTCACAGAAGCCATCACCCAATACATATATACCGTACAGATACACAGATGGGATTTATATGAACAGAGTGAAGTGCTCTTTGAAGATTTTCATTTATCCAATCTTTTATTGTGGACAGAGACACCAGTAACAAATAAGCTACATAGTATACCCCCAAGTTTAACACTTTGCTAACTTTAAAATTTATAGACATATCAGTACAAGTGGGACACATTCTAAGAGGGAGTTCCACAATGGCTTCTAAACATATTGAACAAGGAGTTTCCTTGATGTCAGACATGTTTAACAGGCTAGTAATGAGACAGGCAAGCTTGGAAAACACTTTATTCAATGTAAAAACAACAATTTCATAAAACGGTACTGTGCCTTTAAGAGAAAAAAAAAAGATTTACACGTTCTGCAAAACTGCTTAAAAATGCAGCAAACTTTTCAAATTTTTTACAGTATATGTTGTAAGCCTTAGTAAGGTTGCCCCACTAGTAAAAGAAGAAATTAACCCCTTAATAACGAAACCGGATTGACAAGTGTCAAAAACCGGAAAATACACAGTCAGCACCTTGCCACAGCTCTGCATTGGCTCCTACCTGCCCTTAGGGGTTGAATCTGAGGGAACAAGGTTTGGCCACAAAATCGAGTCAGGACCCTCCTGCGTTGCAGCTTGCTGTCCAGTAATGAAAAACAACTGCGCATCTAAGGCCCCACCCACCTCTTACTCGATGTCTGTGGGGCCTTAAAGTAACACCTCATGTGTTTCAAACAGCCATGTGGGTTGTAAAACCTCAAAATAAGCCAAATAAACTCTAAATAAAAGTCCCAAAAACGTTTTACCATATTTCTCAATAAAAACATTTGCTCTATTATATAAGTGTCAACCAGAAAGTAACTTAGCCCTTATGCAAGCTTGTAATACTACAATAAATCTCTGATTACAGCTTCCCCTTCCCCTCATGGGGATACGGTCAGCCTTTTCTTGAAATATCACAGTTTTTCTAGAAAAAAATGACTGAACATACCTCAGTGCAGCATAGCATGCAAACCGTTCCTCAACTGAAGTTTCCTGTACTCCTCAGCCTCTGTGGGAACAGCAGTGGATTTTAGTTACAAATGCTAAGATCATCATCCTCCAGGCAGAAATCTTCATCTCCTTTCTGCTTGAGAGTAAATAGTAAACACCGGTACCATTTAAAATAACAAACTCTTGCTTGAAGAAAATAAAAACTAACATTTTTGTCACCACAATCACTTTACCCTTCCTATTGCTTAGAGCCAGCAAAGAGAATGACTGGGGGGTGGAGTTAGGGGAGGAGCTATATAGACAGCTCTGCTGTGGGTGCTCTCTTTGCCACTTCCTGTTGGGAAGGAGAATATCCCACAAGTATTGGATGAATCCGTGGACTCGATACATCTTGCAAAATAAATTGGGTGGGTTCATGGACCATCACCACCAAGAATGAAAGGAATTTATTTAGTAATAATAAATTATGGTTTTCATTCTAAGGTGAAAATGGGTGGGAAAATAAAGGGATGGCAGGCACCTATTTACCAGGAACTACAGCCTGAAGGATCTTCCTTCCCAGAATTGCCTCCAAGGTAAATACATCAAATTTATATTATTATTTTTTTATTTATTTTTTAAACAAGCTAAAGAAACAGAAGTGGTATTTCAACCTTTTTGTTTACCTGAGAACAGGATAAATTACCTAGAGGACTGACAGAAATCCTTAGTAGTCTGTCCTAACCACATCCAGATTATGCAGTAATTCCTCCTTGAATGAATTTGGATAGGGACATAAGGAAGGCACAATGATTTCCAGATTAATGATCTCTGGAGAAACCCCCTGAGGTAGAAACCAGACAAATTTTGCAAGACAGCCTTGTCCTAATGAAAAACCAAATATTGTGGCTCACGATCAAGAGCTGACAATTTAAATACTCTTTTAGTTGAGGAAAAATCTGAATGAACACCTGAATATCAGGAAGAAATGCAAATTTCCTATGCATTAAAACTGAAATAAGCTGAAATGTGACCCTTGAGATAGCTGACTTATAATAAGCTCTATCTAATCCATCCTGAGAGAATTGTAAAATTTGAGGATTCCACAGAATGCCATGTATATCACCGATCTGCACAAAAGTTACACTTTCTACACATTGTTGTAAATGTTCCTAGAGACAAGCATACGTCCCTGAATCAAAGTCTCTATTACTGAGACGGAAAAAAACTCCTTGACAAAGAACTAAGTGTTCAATCTTCAAGCAGAAATATTCAGAGACTGAATAAATAACACAGAAAATTGTACCTGCTTGATTTGAGCTATAACTCTCGGCAAAATTACCATTGGAGGAAAAAAGATAAACTAGCTAATAGGAATAAGGAAATGCCATAGCATCTATCAACTCCTCTGGAAGATCCCTTGACCTTGAACCATATCTGGAGTGTGTGGTTCAGACGGAACGCCATTAAAGGAACATTGTACACTAGATTTTTTTTGCATAAATGTTTTGTAGATGATCCATTTATATAGCCCGTCTGGGAGTGTTTTTGTAACAATATATAGTTTTGTTTATTTTTTGAGACTCCTAACCAAACTTCAAAGTGTCAGATGTCTACGCTCGTTTACAGACTATTCCTGGCTCCTGTTTGTCTAATCTGCCTTTTCATATGCAGGGATTGGGGGAGGGGGAGTGTCTGCTCTTCCTGGTTCAGATTAATAAAATAAGGTAACCTGTGCTATTCCCCTCACTCTCTGCCTAGTACCAAATGGATCCTCGCTCCAAAAGAACCTAAGCTCAAGATTAGATTAAATACAAAAGTACTTGTGCTAAAAGAAGCTGGAGCAGAAACACTAACATATAATAGTGAAAACTCAAATAAAATAATGAAATAAATAAATAAGATCTAAAAAAACAAATATATAATTTAATATACTATATCAATACGTGATATCACAGCAAAAATGCTAATTCCTGATATCCCCTAAGAAAAGTTCTCTCCAATTCATAGATCAGTTTGTTATGTGTCTTTATGAAGGGAACTCAGTTGGATCCCCACAATGCGATATCCCCTTACGTAAAAACTCCCAAAGCTTCAGGTGCTGGTGCTCTGTCTTGAAACTCCTTAGAGTGAACACCCTTCTGGCTGTGTGTAGCCCAGGCTGCTCTCACTCCAGATGGATCCGAAAGTCCTGCCATCTGGCGTTACAGTGTTTCTGCTCCAGCACCAGTACTTACATATTTTGTATTTAGTCTGCTCTTCCTGGTTTCCAAACCACTTTCATTGGGCGTCCCAGTCTAACCTCATCAACAGTGCTAAACTTGGAGCTTCTAAGTAAGTTTTTAAAAGGTTTTATACTGGATTTTTAGATCAGTATATGTGGCTATTCTTCTTTATAGTTGTGTTTATTACATGCAGTTATATGAAAATTAGTGTATACTGTCCCTTTTAAGTCTATCTCTGGAAGACCCCAGCGATGCACCAACTGGTCAAAAATCTTCTGATTGAGGGACCGTACCCTGGTATGCAAAAATCTGACGACTCAGTCCACACCACAATTATTGACCACAAGAATGAGAATTGCTGAAATGGAACAGTAATGGGCTTCTGCCCAATTCAGAATGCATGAAACCTCTTTCATTGCTAGAAAACTGTGGGTACCACCCTGATGAATAATGTAAGCTACTGCTGTTATGCTGTTTGAATTAAAGTGAATGAAAGGAATCGATTGGAGAAGAGGTCAAGTCTGAAGCACCCTGACAATCACAGCGAGTTCCAAGACATGTATTGGTAGTCTCCCTTCCTGAGAAGACCAAACTTCCCAGAGATCTTTGGGGGCTCCAGAGCCCTCCCAAACCCAACAAACCGACATCTGTGGTAATTACCTCCCATGATGGAGACAGAAAAAACAAAACAAAAAAGAAACACATTCATTGAGACACCGGAATGGAGGATGTCTACCAAGAAAGAAACTGACTGACTAACCCTATCCTTGCCCTCTCCTTGACGAGGCAAAGAACTACTGGGAAGGAATGGAATGTAGGAGGGATACTTAAAGCTTTGTTGTAGGGTATCTTTGTCTCCTCCTGGTGGCCAGGAGATTAATTCCAACAAGTAAGGATTTTTATGGACTAACACCACCGTAGAAATAAATTTAAGCTAATTGCTTAAAATAAAGTTTCTTCCTCAATAAAGGGGCACCCAATGAACGGATTAACCCACTGCATGCTTCCCTTTTATTGAATTGTCAGGGTTCCCCAAACTAGAATAATATAAAGAAGGAAAATATTGTTTAAAAATATCAAAATAGAGGACCATAATGAGCAATTTAAAATGAAAGCAGGCCCACTACCATAATATTTTTATGGCCATCCAGATGATTTGGTTTCCCCTGCTTAGGGTGTACTGTTTCTTTAAATCTACTTCTGCTGTAACTTAGAACCTACTCACATTTAAGATAACCCTGCATAACCTAGCTTCAGAAAATAATAACATATAATAACATAATCTTTTGTTATTGCATTTTTCCGTTAAAGATGTAAAGACTCTGAAAGTGAGTCACTCCATGTAGGTGAAATTTTTTGAAGTGATAAGAAGTGATCTTCCAGCACACTTACCTCCGATTCTTCTCCATGATGATGCAGCCCTAGATGGGTGGGCAGTTCAGTATTTGGTGGAATCAGTTCACCCTTTAAGTCAAACCGTGCCTGCATTCCCTATATGCACATAAGAAATAAATACGGCTTACACTGATGATAATGAAAGTAGGTACCAAGGTTTATTTTATAATGTATACATTTACCATAATCTTTTCCAAAGCAGTAAAAAACTATTCTAAAATAAACACTGTTCAGCCAGAAATGTGCGAGTAGTTTGTGAACAAGAAGACAAAAGCTTTACATTAAATTCTCTGAATGTATTAAAGTTTAGTTGCTATTAAGAAAAAGCAGATTTAATCTTAGGATTTATTATTTACTTGTACTTCTGACAAAATAGCAGGGTATTTGTGTTGTTACTTTTTTGAGAAGGTTGTAACCCTCTTCCAACCTATTACAGTTCACACAAACACAAGTACCTACAGGGACAGTGAAAGCAGGATGAAAAATATTGACACGTAAACGCCTAGTGATATGGAAGACTTGGTAAGGACAAAAGATGCCTAGTTCTCTGGAAGAAAAGTTGGCAATACAGACTGTAGAGATGCTAAAAATAATAATCAAATTAAAATTGAGCAAAGCTAAGTTGCTGCCTTTAAAAGCAGCTCAACTAAAGTTTCTAAACATTAAGCCCACAAGAATACCTAATAATGAACAAGGAAATTTAAAACCTAAACTTATCTGGCAAGCGTTTAACAGAGTAATCCCAGCCGGCAAAAAGAAAAAAAAAAAAGATTTAAAAGTCTTCTGACCAGTATCAATATTTACTACTTCCCAGTTCTCTTTAGTCCAGATGATGTTTAAAGGGTCTGTAAATTCAGACGTTGTAAAAGCTAACGCTAACCTCCTCTATATCCTTACATTAGAACAGCATTGTTCTTTTTGGAAAAAAAATAATTCTATTGCAGCCTAACCGTTACTCGACGTCCATTCTCCAACCCCTCCACGGCATTTAAAATGTGGACGGTATAGACTGACTTTTTACTTCCCACATGCAAATGATGTGATGCCCATTTTTCCTCCCACTGAAGCTCGCTCACGCTTGGAAGCATCCATCGCTTGCCGTGAACTTATGATTTTGGGCATGCGCATAACAAGGAATAGAGGTACATAGCAGGTACATAGCGCGACAGATATAACCACTATAGGTTAATTGCCAATTCTTGAAATATATGAAAAAAAGCGGCGGTCATGGAGGCGGACAGTGAATACACAAGGGTTAAAAGTTTAACGATAAAATATATAGGATAAAAACACTTTGATGAATGAAACTTATGTTAAATACATGTTGCACATGACGGTTTGACGGTTCAATTTCAGAGTATACTGTCCCTTTAAGAGAGTTATCCAAATCAAGTCTGAAGAATAGACATGTGCATTAGGCTTCAGACCTGTCCAAAAATTTGTCCGCATAAGGACTAGACGAATGGACCGGGGATCAAAATGGCTGAGTAACAAAAAATGTCATGTTTGTTAGTTGCATTCATTCTTTTTTCATTCAGCACCATAAAAAAGGACAGAAAACAGGAAAGGGTGAAGGAGCTGAGATTGTTGACTAAATAGCTAACTCATGTGTACAACTTCCCCTGTCAAATCCTGACAGAGCATTAATAAATGATTGATGTGAGGGCCAGCAAGTTAGTCACCAAATGCTAAACAGGTGTTTCCAATCCACTTTTGAAACTAGTATAAATGGAAGTCTAAGTGAACATCAGGCATCTTTAAAGGGACACTGAACCCACATTTTTTCTCTTTCATGATTCAGATAGAGCATGCAATTTTTTGCAACTTTCTAATTTATTCCTATTATCAAAATATTTTCGTTCTCTTGGTATCTTTATTGAAAAAGCAGGAATGTAAGCTTACAAACTGGCCCATTTTTGGTTCAGCACCCTGGATAGCGCTTGCTGGTCGGTGGCAGCATTTAGTAGCGCGGTATTTTGCGTTATTGCTATAGCGAAAACTTAGCTAAAATTAATATTTTCATGCTGGTCAGGTTCCACTATTATTATAAGTTGTAAGAAAACTTTTTTTGCGCTAGATGTAACCCGACTAATGCAAAAACTTAGAATATCACGTGCTCGCTCCCGTATTCCCCATAGAACTCAATTAACTCATGCATACACCATAACAAATTATCATTAGCGCTAAACCTACATGAAAATATGCATATTTCATATTTCAATGTTCCTTATTTTTGTTCTATTTATTCATGAATAAATATTTCTACATATATTTACACCCATATTTATACAGTATATATATATATATATATATATATATACATATATATATATATATATATATATATATATATATATATATATATATATATACAGGGAGTGCAGAATTATTAGGCAAGTTGTATTTTTGAGGATTAATTTTATTATTGCACAACAACCATGTTCTCAATGAACCCAAAAAACTCATTAATATCAAAGCTGAATATTTTTGGAAGTAGTTTTTAGTTTGTTTTTAGTTTTAGCAATTTTAGGGGGATATCTGTGTGTGCAGGTGACTATTACTGTGCATAATTATTAGGCAACTTAACAAAAAACAAATATATACCCATTTCAATTATTTATTTTTACCAGTGAAACCAATACAACATCTCAACATTCACAAATATACATTTCTGACATTCAAAAACAAAACAAAAACAAATCAGTGACCAATATAGCCACCTTTCTTTGCAAGGACACTCAAAAGCCTGCCATCCATGGATTCTGTCAGTGTTTTGATCTGTTCACCATCAACATTGCATGCAGCAGCAACCACAGCCTCCCAGACACTGTTCAGAGAGGTGTACTGTTTTCCCTCCTTGTAAATCTCACATTTGATGATGGACCACAGGTTCTCAATGGGGTTCAGATCAGGTGAACAAGGAGGCCATGTCATTAGATTTTCTTCTTTTATACCCTTTCTTGCCAGCCACGCTGTGGAGTACTTGGATGCGTGTGATGGAGCATTGTCCTGCATGAAAATCATGTTTTTCTTGAAGGATGTAGACTTCTTCCTGTACCACTGCTTGAAGAAGGTGTCTTCCAGAAACTGGCAGTAGGACTGGGAGTTGAGCTTGACTCCATCCTCAACTCGAAAAGGCCCCACAAGCTCATCTTTGATGATACCAGCCCAAACCAGTACTCCACCTCCACCTTGCTGGCGTCTGAGTCGGACTGGAGCTCTCTGCCCTTTACCAATCCAGCCACGGGCCCATCCATCTGGCCCATCAAGACTCACTCTCATTTCATCAGTCCATAAAACCTTAGAAAAATCAGTCTTGAGATATTTCTTGGCCCAGTCTTGACGTTTCAGCTTGTGTGTCTTGTTCAGTGGAGGTCGTCTTTCAGCCTTTCTTACCTTGGCCATGTCTCTGAGTATTGCACACCTTGTGCTTTTGGGCACTCCAGTGATG
Organism: Bombina bombina; assembly: GCF_027579735.1. Classification (NCBI taxonomy): domain Eukaryota; kingdom Metazoa; phylum Chordata; class Amphibia; order Anura; family Bombinatoridae; genus Bombina; species Bombina bombina. The sequence goes on from NC_069499.1 coordinate 196,259,829, forward strand.
TTGCAGCTCTGAAATATGGCCAAACTGGTGGCAAGTGGCATCTTGGCAGCTGCACGCTTGACTTTTCTCAGTTCATGGGCAGTTATTTTGCGCCTTGGTTTTTCCACACGCTTCTTGCAACCCTGTTGACTATTTTGAATGAAACGCTTGATTGTTCGATGATCACGCTTCAGAAGCTTTGCAATTTTAAGAGTGCTGCATCCCTCTGCAAGATATCTCACTATTTTTTACTTTTCTGAGCCTGTCAAGTCCTTCTTTTGACCCATTTTGCCAAAGGAAAGGAAGTTGCCTAATAATTATGCACACCTGATATAGGGTGTTGATGTCATTAGACCACACCCCTTCTCATTACAGAGATGCACATCACCTAATATGCTTAATTGGTAGTAGGCTTTCGAGCCTATACAGCTTGGAGTAAGACAACATGCATAAAGAGGATGATGTGGTCAAAATACTCATTTGCCTAATAATTCTGCACTCCCTGTGTATATATATATAGATAGATAGATAGATAGATAGATAGATAGATAGATAGATAGATATAGATATATATATATAATATATATGTATATAGATATAACCAGCTAGCCTGAGTAAGTACACTGACTAGTGAACTGTAGTCTACCTATCTTAGTATTAGATGAGGCTACAGGTGCAAGGGGGTTTATAATTGAAAATGTAATTAGAAAAAGAAAAACGCAGTAAACCCTGTCCAGCACAGCACATAAAATCTCAATCAAATATAAATTCCCTGGGGCTGTGGACCACTCAAAGCCACACACATAACATAGTTGTCAAGGTGCAACAAAGTAATTTATTCACTAAATGTAAAGCAAGAAATGCAATATATGAAACAAAACAAAAAATGATACAATTCATCTACTGTATATATCACAAGTTCATTCATTACCCCATACACACACACAAGAGCTCTTATTCATTAGCCAAAAAGTAGCAGTGCGTCCACTGATTAAGGTTAATACATCATATGCTTCTGATGCAGTATGTAAGCTGTAAAGTTAGTAGCGTAATAGCTTAGTTAGTGTTCAAGCTGCATATTAAGAAGACCAATAGAGCCAATGTCCTCCTGTGTTGCGTGTTATAATGGATCTGAAGTCAGAGCAGTTCACAGTGGTATAGAGCGTATAGAGTTAGTAAAAAGTACACTGTCGGGGCCTTTCAGTGTCAAAGTCCTTTTGAATAATCCCCACCACTCGCTCTAGTATGGAGCGAGCTGAACCAATGCCAAAGGGGTCGAGTGAGTCACTCTGCAAGGATAAACACTGGTCTGGTTACTCTCAGCTCTTACGTTGTGTCACAGGAAGCGTTAACATCCAATGCTATGCATATTACCTGTGTCCAGAAGCAGTCCTGAAATTGTTTTCACCCCCGTGTAAACTTACTCAACCAGAAGTATAACCACTGCTCTCAATCCAGTAAACGATCCATTAACGAGGTATTGCCATTAGAACGCTGTAATCCAAACACAGTGTGGAAATCGGCGGCACGGCGAATCAACCGTTGTGCTACACGTGTTTCACCCCACGTCACTGAGGGCTTTCTCAAGCTGAATTGATATCCGGTATGACGATTCAGCTCCTTTTAAGTGCTGACAGCAGGTGAAATAGAAAACTGTATATAACATTGCACATTCACATCAAATACTTACTATAGCATAAATAACATAAATACCAATAAGAAAGATATAATAATCGTTGCAGCTCTTGACAATCGTGTTAGGCACGCAATACAATTAAATCTGTGTATATACACAAAAATTGGTATGTACCCAACAAAACAGGGTATTGGTAGAAAAATATAAGTAAATCTACACAAATACACAGTAAGCGCTAGATTTCAAGTATAAGCTGTATAGACATAAGGGTGTATACACCTACAGAGACCTGAGTTATTTAGGTATTATTGAAGGGGTATTTATAAACTCCTAAAGATACAGATTGTTCTATACATTGCTATTCTACCAATTCATAAAAAATATTCCATACCATAAAAGTATATATACTTAGCCTATGTTGGCATCCACAAATATACATATATACAAAGAATTAAACATCAGTATAGTTAGTGGTGTGGAATCGCAGATTCCCATATATTTAGTAATTACCTGTAAGGGGATCTACACTCACTATTTCCATATTAGTAACCAAGGAATGGTGCATAATTCAATTCTTCATTTAGGCCATTTGGCTGCATCGAATGAAGATTATAAATATATTTGCATTCGGATTTTAATAATAAATTATCCCAATCACCTCCCCTCTCACTGATGTCAATAAGTTCCAGACCCATGAATTTTAGGTCATGTACGCTACTTTGGTGCATCTCAGAGAAATGTCTCGCAACACCACTATCCTTAATTTTAATATTAAGGATATCCCTCCTGTGTTCCTTCATGCGTTCCCTGAAGAAACTGAGGCTAAACAAGATATAATTGATAAAGAGGTACAGGAATCCAATGTGAACTTTAATAAATGGGAATCCAATGAACAATTTACCAAATTAAATGAGGAAAACATAATTTATGCTTACCTGATAAATGTATTTCTCTTGTGGTGTATCCAGTCCACGGATCATCCATTACTTGTGGGATATTCTCCTTCGCAACAGGAAGTTGCAAGAGGATCACCTACAGCAGAGCTGCTATATAGCTCCTCCCCTAACTGCCATATCCAGTCATTCCGAAACAAGCCGAGAAAGGAGAAACCATAGGGTGCAGTGGTGACATAGGGTGCAGTGGTGACTGTAGTTTAAATTAAAATTTAGACCTGCCTTAAAAGGACAGGGCGGGCCGTGGACTGGATACACCACAAGAGAAATAAATTTATCAGGTAAGCATAAATTATGTTTTCTCTTGTAAGGTGTATCCAGTCCACGGATCATCCATTACTTGTGGGATACCAATACCAAAGCTAAAGTACACGGATGAAGGGAGGGACAAGGCAGGCTTAAATGGAAGGAACCACTGCCTGTAGAACCTTTCTCCCAAAAATAGCCTCCGAAGAAGCAAAAGTATCAAATTTGTAAAATTTTGAAAAAGGTATGAAGCGAAGACCAAGTCGCCGCCTTGCAAATCTGTTCAACAGAAGCCTCATTTTTAAAGGCCCAGGTGGAAGCCACAGCTCTAGTAGAATGAGCTGTAATCCTTTCAGGGGGCTGCTGTCCAGCAGTCTCATAGGCTAAGCGTATTACACTCCGAAGCCAAAAAGAAAGAGGTTGCCGAAGCTTTTTGACCTCTCCTCTGTCCAGAGTAAACCACAAACAGTGTAGATGTTTGGCGAAAATCTTTAGTAGCTTGTAAGTAAAACTTCAAAGCACGGACCACGTCCAGATTATGTAAAAGACGTTCCTTCTTTGAAGAAGGATTAGGACACAATGATGGAACAACAATCTCTTGATTGATATTCTTGTTAGAAACTACCTTAGGTAAAAACCCAGGTTTTGTACGCAGAACTACTTTATCTAAATAGAAAATCAGATAAGGAGAATCACATTGTAAGGCAGATAACTCAGAGACTCTCCGAGCCGAGGAAATAGCCATCAAAAACAGAACTTTCCAAGACAAAAGTTTAATATCAATGGAATGAAGGGGTTCAAACGGAACTCCTTGAAGAACTTTAAGAACCAAGTTTAAGCTCCATGGGGGAGCAACATGTTTAAACACAGGCTTGATTCTAACCAAAGCCTGAAAAAAAGCTTGAACGTCTGGAACTTCAGCCAGACGCTTGTGCAAAAGAATAGACAGAGCAGAAATCTGTCCCTTTAAAGAACTAGCTGATATTCCTTTTTCCAAACCCTCTTGGAGAAAGGACAATATCCTAGGAATCCTAACCTTACTCCATGAGTAATTCTTGGATTCACACCAATAAAAGGTATTTACGCCATATCTTATGGTAGATTTTCCTGGTGACAGGCTTTCGTGCCTGTATTAGGGTATCAATGACTAACTCGGAGAAGCCACGCTTTGATAAAATCAAGCGTTCAATCTCCATGCAGTCAGTCTCAGAGAAATTAGATTTGGATGATTGAAAGGACCTTGTAGTAGAAGGTCTTGTCTCAGAGGCAGGGTCCATGGTGGAAAGGATGACATGTCCACTAGGTCTGCATACCAGGTCCTACGTGGCCATGCAGGCGCTATCAAGATCACCGATGCTCTCTCCTGTTTGATTTTGGCAATCAGTCGAGGGAGCAGAGGAAACGGTGGAAACACATAAGCCAGGTTGAAGAACCAAGGCGCTGCTAGAGCATCTATCAGTGCCGCTTCTGGGTCCCTGGACCTGGATCCGTAACAAGGAAGTTTGGCGTTCTGGCGAGACGCCATGAGTTCCAGTTCTGGTTCGCCCCAACGATGAACCAATTGAGCAAACACCTCCGGATGGAGTTCCCACTCCCCCGGATGAAAATTCTGACGACTTAGAAAATCGCCTCCCAGTTCTCTACACCTGGGATATGGATTGCTGATAGGTGGCAAGAGTGAGTCTCTGCCCAGCGAATTATCTTGGAGACTTCCAGCATCGCTAGGGAACTCCTGGTTCCCCCTTGATGGTTGATGTAAGCCACAGTCGTGATGTTGTCCGACTGAAATCTGATGAACCTCAGGGTTGTTAACTGAGGCCAAGCTAGAAGAGAATTGAATATTGCTCTTAACTCCAGAATATTTATTGGGAGGAGTTTCTCCTCCTGAGTCCACGATCCCTGAGCCTTCAGGGAATTCCAGACTGCACCCCAACCTAGGAGGCTGGCATCTGTTGTTACAATTGTCCAATCTGGCCTGCGAAAGGTCATACCTTTGGACAGATGGACCCGAGATAGCCACCAGAGAAGAGAATCTCTGGTCTCTTGATCCAGATTTAGCAGAGGGGACAAATCTGTGTAATCCCCATTCCACTGACTGAGCATTCATAGGTGCAGCGGTCTGAGATGTAGGCGCGCAAATGGCACTATGTCCATCGCCGCTACCATTAAGCCGATTACTTCCATACACCACCGAAGGGCGCGGAATAGAATGAAGAACATGGCAAGATTTTAGAAGCTTTGATAACCTGGACTCTGTCAGGTAAATTTTCATTTCTACAGAATCTATCAGAGTCCCTAGGAAGGAGACTCTTGTGAGTGGGGATAGAGAACTCTTTTCCTCGTTCACCTTCCACCCATGTGACCTGAGAAATGCCAGAACTATGTCTGTATGTGACTTGGCAATCTGAAAGCTTGACGCCTGTATCAGGATGTCGTCCAGATAAGGGGCCACTGATATACCTCGCGGTCTTAGCACCGCCAGAAGCGATCCTAGAACCTTTGTAAAGATTCTTGGAGCTGTAGCTAACCCGAAGGGAAGAGCCACAAATTGGTAATGCCTGTCCAGAAAGGCAAACCTTAGGAACCGATGATGATCTTTGTGAATCGGTATGTGAAGGTAAGCATCCTTCAAATCCACTGTGGTCATGTATTGACCCTCCTGGATCATAGGTAGGATGGTCCGAATAGTTTCCATTTTGAACGATGGAACTCTGAGGAATTTGTTTAAGATCTTTAGATCCAAAATGGGTCTGAAGGTTCCCTCTTTTTTGGGAACCACAAACAGATTTGAATAAAAACCCTGTCCCTGTTCCGTCTGTGGAACTGGACAGATCACTCCCATAATTAGGAGGTCTTGCACACAGCGTAAGAATGCCTCGTTCTTTATCTGGTTTACAGATAATCTTGAAAGGTGAAATCTCCCTTGAGGGGGGGAAGCTTTGAAGTCCAGAAGATATCCCTGAGATATGATCTCCAACGCCCAGGGATCCTGGATATCTCTTGCCCACGCCTGGGCGAAGAGAGAAAGTCTGCCCCCTACTAGATCCGTTACCGGAAAGGGGGCCGTTCCTTCATGCTGTCTTAGAGGCAGCAGCAGGCTTTCTGGCCTGCTTGCCCTTGTTCCAGGACTGGTTAGGTTTCCAGCCCGGCTTGGATTGAGCAAAAGTTCCCTCTTGTCTTGTAGCAGAGGAAGTTGATGCTGCACCTGCCTTGAAGTTTCGAAAGGCACGAAAATTAGACTGTTTGGACTTTGATTTGGCCCTGTCCTGAGGAAGGGCATGACACTTACCTCCAGTAATGTCAGCAATAATTTCCTTCAAACCAGGCCCGAATAGGGTCTGCCCCTTGAAGGGAATGTTAAGTAATTTAGACTTTGAAGTCACGTCAGCTGACCAAGATTTAAGCCATAGCGCCCTACGCGCCTGGATGGCGAATCCAGAATTCTTAGCCGTTAGTTTAGTCAAATGAACAATGGCATCAGAAACAAAAGAATTAGCTAGCTTAAGTGTTCTAAGCTTGTCAAGTATTTCAGTCAATGGAGTAGCTGTCTGAAAGGCCTCTTCCAGAGACTCAAACCAGAACGCTGCAGCAGCAGTGACAGGCGCAATGCATGCAAGGGGCTGCAGGATAAAACCTTGTTGAATAAACATTTTCTTAAGGTAACCTTCTAATTTTTTATCCATTGGATCTGAAAAAGCACAACTGTCCTCGACAGGGATAGTGGTACGCTTTGCTAAAGTAGAAACTGCTCCCTCCACCTTAGGGACCGTCTGCCATAAGTCCCGTGTGGTGGTGTCTATTGGAAACATTTTTCTAAAAATAGGAGGGGGGGGAAACGGCACACCGGGTCTATCCCACTCCTTATTAATAATTTCTGTAAACCTTTTAGGTATTGGAAAAACATCAGTACACACCGGCACTGCATAGTATTTATCCAGTCTACACAATTTCTCTGGCACTGCAATTGTGTCACAGTCATTCAGAGCAGCTAACACCTCCCCAAGCAATACACAGAGGTTCTCAAGCTTAAATTTAAAAGTAGAAATATCTGAATCAGGTTTCCCCGAATCAGAAATGTCACCCACAGACTGAAGCTCTCCTTCCTCAGCTTCTGCATATTGTGACGCAGTATCAGACATGGGCCGTAAGGCATCTGCGCGCTCTGTACTACGTCTAACCCCAGAGCTATCGCGCTTTCCTCTGAATTCAGGCAGTCTGGCTAATACCGCTGACAGGGTATTATCCATGATTGCCGCCATGTCCTGCAAAGTAATCGCTATGGGCGTCTTTGATGTACTTGGCGCCATTTTAGCGTGAGTCCCTTGAGCGGGAGTCAAAGGGTCCGACACGTGGGGAGAGTTAGTCGGCATAACTTCCCCCTCGTCAGAATCCTCTGGTGATAATTCTTTTAAAGATAACAGCTGATCTTTATTGTTTAAAGTGAAATCAATACATTTAGTACACATTCTCTTATGGGGTTCCACCATGGCTTTTAAACATAATGAACAAGGAGTTTCCTCTATGTCAGACATGTTTATACAGACTAGCAATAAGACTAGCAAGCTTGGAAAACACTTTAAATCAAGTTAAACAAGCAATATAAAAAACGTTACTGTGCCTTTAAGAGAAACAAATTTTGCTAAAAACAGAATTTATGTTTACCTGATAAATTACTTTCTCCAACGGTGTGTCCGGTCCACGGCGTCATCCTTACTTGTGGGATATTCTCTTCCCCAACAGGAAATGGCAAAGAGCCCAGCAAAGCTGGTCACATGATCCCTCCTAGGCTCCGCCTACCCCAGTCATTCGACCGACGTTAAGGAGGAATATTTGCATAGGAGAAACCATATGATACCGTGGTGACTGTAGTTAAAGAAAATAAATCATCAGACCTGATTAAAAAACCAGGGCGGGCCGTGGACCGGACACACCGTTGGAGAAAGTAATTTATCAGGTAAACATAAATTCTGTTTTCTCCAACATAGGTGTGTCCGGTCCACGGCGTCATCCTTACTTGTGGGAACCAATACCAAAGCTTTAGGACACGGATGATGGGAGGGAGCAAATCAGGTCACCTAGATGGAAGGCACCACGGCTTGCAAAACCTTTCTCCCAAAAATAGCCTCAGAAGAAGCAAAAGTATCAAACTTGTAAAATTTGGTAAAAGTGTGCAGTGAAGACCAAGTCGCTGCCCTACATATCTGATCAACAGAAGCCTCGTTCTTGAAGGCCCATGTGGAAGCCACAGCCCTAGTGGAATGAGCTGTGATTCTTTCGGGAGGCTGCCGTCCGGCAGTCTCGAAAGCCAATCTGATGATGCTTTTAATCCAAAAAGAGAGAGAGGTAGAAGTTGCTTTTTGACCTCTCCTTTTACCGGAATAAACAACAAACAAGGAAGATGTTTGTCTAAAATCCTTTGTAGCGTCTAAATAGAATTTTAGAGCGCGAACAACATCCAAATTGTGCAACAAACGTTCCTTCTTTGAAACTGGTTTCGGGCACAGAGAAGGTACGATAATCTCCTGGTTAATGTTTTTGTTAGAAACAACTTTTGGAAGAAAACCAGGTTTAGTACGTAAAACCACCTTATCTGCATGGAACACCAGATAAGGAGGAGAACACTGCAGAGCAGATAATTCTGAAACTCTTCTAGCAGAAGAAATGCAACCAAAAACAAAACTTTCCAAGATAATAACTTAATATCAACGGAATGTAAGGGTTCAAACGGAACCCCCTGAAGAACTGAAAGAACTAAGTTGAGACTCCAAGGAGGAGTCAAAGGTTTGTAAACAGGCTTGATTCTAACCAGAGCCTGAACAAAGGCTTGAACATCTGGCACAGCTGCCAGCTTTTTGTGAAATAACACAGACAAGGCAGAAATCTGTCCCTTCAGGGAACTTGCAGATAAATGAAGGAAGGATAGAATCTTAGGAATCTTAACCTTGTCCCAAGGGAATCCTTTAGATTCACACCAACAGATATATTTTTTCCAAATTTTGTGGTAAATCTTTCTAGTTACAGGCTTTCTGGCCTGAACAAGAGTATCGATAACAGAATCTGAGAACCCTCGCTTCGATAAGATCAAGCGTTCAATCTCCAAGCAGTCAGCTGGAGTGAGACCAGATTCGGATGTTCGAACGGACCTTGAACAAGAAGGTCTCGTCTCAAAGGTAGCTTCCATGGTGGAGCCGATGACATATTCACCAGATCTGCATACCAAGTCCTGCGTGGCCACGCAGGAGCTATCAAGATCACCGACGCCCTCTCCTGATTGATCCTGGCTACCAGCCTGGGGATGAGAGGAAACGGCGGGAATACATAAGCTAGTTTGAAGGTCCAAGGTGCTACTAGTGCATCCACTAGAGCCGCCTTGGGATCCCTGGATCTGGACCCGTAGCAAGGAACTTTGAAGTTCTGACGAGAGGCCATCAGATCCATGTCTGGAATGCCCCACAGTTGAGTGATTTGGACAAAGATTTCCGGATGGAGTTCCCACTCCCCCGGATGCAATGTCTGACGACTCAGAAAATCCGCTTCCCAATTTTCCACTCCTGGGATGTGGATTGCAGACAGGTGGCAGGAGTGAGACTCCGCCCATTGAATGATTTTGGTCACTTCTTCCATCGCCAGGGAACTCCTTGTTCCCCCCTGATGGTTGATGTACGCAACAGTTGTCATGTTGTCTGATTGAAACCGTATGAACTTGGCCCTCGCTAGCTGAGGCCAAGCCTTGAGAGCATTGAATATCGCTCTCAGTTCCAGAATATTTATCGGTAGAAGAGATTCTTCCCGAGACCAAAGACCCTGAGCTTTCAGGGATCCCCAGACCGCGCCCCAGCCCATCAGACTGGCGTCGGTCGTGACAATGACCCACTCTGGTCTGCGGAAGGTCATCCCTTGTGACAGGTTGTCCAGGGACAGCCACCAACGGAGTGAGTCTCTGGTCCTCTGATTTACTTGTATCCTCGGAGACAAGTCTGTATAGTCCCCATTCCACTGACTGAGCATGCACAGTTGTAATGGTCTTAGATGAATGCGCGCAAAAGGAACTATGTCCATTGCCGCTACCATCAAACCTATCACTTCCATGCACTGCGCTATGGAAGGAAGAGGAACGGAATGAAGTATCCGACAAGAGTCTAGAAGTCTTGTTTTTCTGGCCTCTGTCAGAAAAATCCTCATTTCTAAGGAGTCTATTATTGTTCCCAAGAAGGGAACCCTTGTCGACGGAGATAGAGAACTCTTTTCCACGTTCACTTTCCATCCGTGAGATCTGAGAAAGGCCAGGACGATGTCCGTGTGAGCCTTTGCTTGAGGAAGGGACGACGCTTGAATCAGAATGTCGTCCAAGTAAGGTACTACAGCAATGCCCCTTGGTCTTAGCACAGCTAGAAGGGACCCTAGTACCTTTGTGAAAATCCTTGGAGCAGTGGCTAATCCGAAAGGAAGCGCCACGAACTGGTAATGCTTGTCCAGGAATGCGAACCTTAGGAACCGATGATGTTCCTTGTGGATAGGAATATGTAGATACGCATCCTTTAAATCCACCGTGGTCATGAATTGACCTTCCTGGATGGAAGGAAGAATTGTTCGAATGGTTTCCATCTTGAACGATGGAACCTTGAGAAACTTGTTTAAGATCTTGAGATCTAAGATTGGTCTGAACGTTCCCTCTTTTTTGGGAACTATGAACAGATTGGAGTAGAACCCCATCCCTTGTTCTCCTAATGGAACAGGATGAATCACTCCCATTGTTAACAGGTCTTCTACACAATGTAAGAATGCCTGTCTTTTTATGTGGTCTGAAGACAACTGAGACCTGTGGAACCTCCCCCTTGGGGGAAGCCCCTTGAATTCCAGAAGATAACCTTGGGAGACTATTTCTAGTGTCCAAGGATCCAGAACATCTCTTGCCCAAGCCTGAGCGAAGAGAGAGAGTCTGCCCCCCACCAGATCCGGTCCCGGATCGGGGGCCAACATTTCATGCTGTCTTGGTAGCAGTGGCAGGTTTCTTGGCCTGCTTTCCCTTGTTCCAGCCTTGCATTGGTCTCCAAGCTTGCTTGGCTTGAGAAGTATTACCCTCTTGCTTAGAGGACGTAGCACTTTGGGCTGGTCCGTTTCTACGAAAGGGACGAAAATTAGGTTTATTTTTGGCCTTGAAAGGCCGATCCTGAGGAAGGGCATGGCCCTTACCCCCAGTGATATCAGAGATAATCTCTTTCAAGTCAGGGCCAAACAGCGTTTTCCCCTTGAAAGGAATGTTAAGTAGCTTGTTCTTGGAAGACGCATCAGCTGACCAAGATTTCAACCAAAGCGCTCTGCGCGCCACAATAGCAAACCCAGAATTCTTAGCCGCTAACCTAGCCAATTGCAAAGTGGCGTCTAGGGTGAAAGAATTAGCCAATTTGAGAGCATTGATTCTGTCCATAATCTCCTCATAAGGAGGAGAATCACTATCGACCGCCTTTACCAGCTCATCGAACCAGAAACATGCGGCTGTAGCGACAGGGACAATGCATGAAATTGGTTGTAGAAGGTAACCCTGCTGAACAAACATCTTTTTAAGTAAACCTTCTAATTTTTTATCCATAGGATCTTTGAAAGCACAACTATCTTCTATGGGTATAGTGGTGCGTTTGTTTAAAGTGGAAACCGCTCCCTCGACCTTGGGGACTGTCTGCCATAAGTCCTTTCTGGGGTCGACCATAGGAAACAATTTTTTAAATATGGGGGGAGGGACGAAAGGAATACCGGGCCTTTCCCATTCTTTATTTACAATGTCCGCCACCCGCTTGGGTATAGGAAAAGCTTCTGGGAGCCCCGGGACCTCTAGGAACTTGTCCATTTTACATAGCTTCTCTGGGATGACCAAATTGTCACAATCATCCAGAGTGGATAATACCTCCTTAAGCAGAGCGCGGAGATGTTCCAACTTAAATTTAAACGTAATCACATCAGGTTCAGCTTGTTGAGAAATGTTCCCTGAATCTGTAATTTCTCCCTCAGACAAAACCTCCCTGGCCCCATCAGACTGGTTTAGGGGCCCTTCAGAACCATTATTATCAGCGTCGTCATGCTCTTCAGTATCTAAAACAGAGCAGTCGCGCTTACGCTGATAAGTGTGCATTTTGGCTAAAATGTTTTTGACAGAATTATCCATTACAGCCGTTAATTGTTGCATAGTAAGGAGTATTGGCGCGCTAGATGTACTAGGGGCCTCCTGAGTGGGCAAGACTCGTGTAGACGAAGGAGGGAATGATGCAGTACCATGCTTACTCCCCTCACTGGAGGAATCATCTTGGGCATCATTGTCATTGTCACATAAATCACATTTATTTAAATGAGAAGGAACTCTGGCTTCCCCACATTCAGAACACAGTCTATCTGGTAGTTCAGACATGTTAAACAGGCATAAACTTGATAACAAAGTACAAAAAACGTTTTAAAATAAAACCGTTACTGTCACTTTAAATTTTAAACTGAACACACTTTATTACTGCAATTGCGAAAAAATATGAAGGAATTTTTCAAAATTCACCAAAATTTCACCACAGTGTCTTAAAGCCTTAAAAGTATTGCACACCAAATTTGGAAGCTTTAACCCTTAAAATAACGGAACCGGAGCCGTTTTTAACTTTAACCCCTTTACAGTCCCTGGTATCTGCTTTGCTGAGACCCAACCAAGCCCAAAGGGGAATACGATACCAAATGACGCCTTCAGAAAGTCTTTTCTATGTATCAGAGCTCCTCACACATGCGACTGCATGTCATGCCTCTCAAAAACAAGTGCGCAACACCGGCGCGAAAATGAGGCTCTGCCTATGATTTGGGAAAGCCCCTAAAGAATAAGGTGTCTAAAAAAGTGCCTGCCGATATAATCTTATCAAAATACCCAGATTAAATGATTCCTCAAGGCTAAATATGTGTTAATAATGAATCGATTTAGCCCAGAAAAAGTCTACAGTCTTAATAAGCCCTTGTGAAGCCCTTATTTACTATCTTAATAAACATGGCTTACCGGATCCCATAGGGAAAATGACAGCTTCCAGCATTACATCGTCTTGTTAGAATGTGTCATACCTCAAGCAGCAAGAGACTGCTCACTGTTCCCCCAACTGAAGTTAATTCCTCTCAACAGTCCTGTGTGGAACAGCCATGGATTTTAGTAACGGTTGCTAAAATCATTTTCCTCATACAAACAGAAATCTTCATCTCTTTTCTGTTTCTGAGTAAATAGTACATACCAGCACTATTTTAAAATAACAAACTCTTGATTGAATAATAAAAACTACAGTTAAACACTAAAAAACTCTAAGCCATCTCCGTGGAGATGTTGCCTGTACAACGGCAAAGAGAATGACTGGGGTAGGCGGAGCCTAGGAGGGATCATGTGACCAGCTTTGCTGGGCTCTTTGCCATTTCCTGTTGGGGAAGAGAATATCCCACAAGTAAGGATGACGCCGTGGACCGGACACACCTATGTTAGAGAAATTTGAAATAACAGTGAAAAAAGGCAGTTAAACTAACAAAATTTTTACAGTGTATGTAACAAGTTAGCAGACCATTGCACCCACTTGCAAATGGATGATTAACCCCTTAATACAAAAAACGGATTAACAAAATGAAAAAAACGTTTTTAAACAGTCACAACAACTGCCACAGCTCCACTGTGGCTTTACCTTCCTCAATACACGACTTCTGAAGCCTTTTGAGCCCTTCAGAGATGTCCTATAGCATGCAGGGGACTGCTGAGGGAAGCTGAATGTCTCTGTCTGTAATTTTAACTGCGCAAAAAAGCGCTAAAATAGGCCCCTCCCACTCATATTACAACAGTGGAAAGCCTCAGGAAACTGTTTCTAGGCAAAAATCAAGCCAGCCATGTGGAAAAAACTAGGCCCCAATAAGTTTTATCACCAAAGCACATATAAAAACGATTAAACATGCCAGCAAACGTTTTATATTGCACATTAATTAGAGTATATACCTCTGATAGTAAGCCTGATACTAGTCGCTATTAAATCACTGTATTTAGGCTTAACTTACATTAATCCGGTATCAGCAGCATTTTCTAGCAAATTCCATCCCTAGAAAAACTTAAACTGCACATACCTTATTGCAGGATACCCTGCACGCCATTCTCCCTCTGAAGTTACCTCACTCCTCAGACATATGTGAGAACAGAAGTGGATCTTAGTTACTTCTGCTAAGATCATAGAAAAACGCAGGCAGATTCTTCTTCTAAATGCTGCCTGAGATAAAATAGTACAACTCCGGTACTATTTAAAAACAATAAACTTTTGCTCGAAGAAAAAACTAACTATATTACACCACTTTCCTGTTACTACCTCCAGCTATGTTGAGAGTTGCAAGAGAATGACTGGATATGGCAGTTAGGGGAGGAGCTATATAGCAGCTCTGCTGTGGGTGATTCTCTTGCAACTTCCTGTTGGGAAGGAGAATATCCCACAAGTAATGGATGATCCGTGGACTGGATACACCTTACAAGAGAAATTAGGATCAAACTTAGGAAATTACAAGATTAAATTAAATCTAGGAAAAGGAGGAAGTTCTTAAGGGATTTATTAGATTATAAGGAAGGTGTGGTATATGATTACGCTGGACAAAAGTCTGGCACTTCTGACTCTGATAAATCAGGCTCAGAAACAGAGACCAGTAAATCACCAAGACGCAATAGAGATAGAAGAAGGGGCAATTTTTTAGGCAACAGGAGAGGGATAGACAAAAAAAAGAGAAGAAGGGGAGGCAGGAAACACAGACAACACTGGCCAAAAAATAACTACATATGCCATGAGGAGCCAACAGAGCAACAAAACCCCAAAATAGCTCTATCTAAAGAGCGGGGCCTTGAAGTAGTAAACCTGTCTAACAAAATTCTGAATCAATCACATATTGAAGTACTCAGTAAGGGACTCACTTTTTGTCCCAACAACAACTTAGACAGATTTACTGCATGCAAGGACCTAAACCTTTTTGCTAGAAAAATTGTTCTTAGCAAACTCAATATGGGCAGAATTACGGCAACTAATTTAGACATGCATGATAGAATAGCTTTGGAAACCCTTAACACCCTTTCTGATGACACACGTGACACAGTAGATACTATAGGAATAGGCTTCAGCGACCTTAAACCAAAATCCTCCTATATGCCATCATTATCTATGGTGCCCACTGTTATGACCTTTGTTAAATTGGTGGAGAAAGATTTGCAGACTTTATCAACCACTAAAAATAGTAGTGATGCACCGAAATGGAAATTCTGGACCGAAACCAAATCCGAAAATCCGGGATGCACTTGGCCAAAAACCGAAACTGATACCGAAAATGTATTTTATCAAAATTATTTTTTTTAATTTTATTTTTTTGCATAATTAGAGCCAATAAAAAAATCCCACACTTTTATTGAAAGTAACACACTAAAATTGGACAAAAATATCTTAAAACAATAATATGCTACACAATAATTTTACCAAGGAAAAAAAAAAACAGGCAAAAAATAATGCCATTTTCGGCCAAAATGTTTCTGTGGCCCAAATTTTGGTGCATCCCTACTTAAAACAATTATAAATATCAATATACTGTATTATTCTTCATTTAGTTCTATGTAACAGAATCATATTTAACAGTTTTTTTTTACTAATTATCCAAATAAAGTATAGTCCTAGAAAACTCATTATATGCAGAACAGAAAGTCAAGTAATAAACTTAAACAGCAGCTCTAGGCTAGCATCAAATTTGAAACATGCTACACAATAATTTTACCGAAAATAACAGGCTAAAAAAACGAAAACCGAAATAGCCAAAAATGCAATTTTCGGCCGAAACTTTCTGCGGCCGAAATTTCGGTGCATCCCTAAAAAATAGAATAGACAACTTGACAAATGAACAACAGTGGGCACTAAAAGATTTGATGTTGGATCAAAATATTGAGGTCAAACCATCAGACAAGGGTGGTAACGTGGTGTTACTCAATAAACAGGATTATCGATTTGAATGCGTTAGACAATTAAATAACGCGGCCCAATATGAAAAATTGAGAAATAACCCCACCAATTTGTATAAAGATGAACTTGATAACATTCTACTTAAAGCACAAACAGAGAGGTTAATAAACAAAAAGGAACTTGCTTTCATGCAGGTCAAATTTTCTGTCATACCAACATTCTACACTACACCAAAGATACATAAACAGAAAGTGCCCCCCCGGTAGACCAATAGTATCGGGTTTGGGGGGACTGAATGAAGGGGTAACGAAATATTTAGACTGGTGCCTTCGCCCCTATCTAATATCTCTACCCTCCTACGTCAAGGACACAGCTGAGGTTTTAAAAAAACTGGATGATGTAATACTGACATCTGACACAATCTTAGTGTCCATTGACGTAGAAGCACTTTACTCCTCAATCCCCCATACGAAAGGTATTGAAACAATTAAAGAAATACTAAATCAAAGAGGTCCTAACTTCAATGACCATACTAGATTCGTAGTGGAACTCCTGAACTTTGTTCTCAATAGGAATTATTTTAAATTTGACAACAAATTTTACAGACAGATTAGGGGTACAGCAATGGGCGCATGCTGTGCCCCTACTTATGCCTGTCTGTATTTAGGAAGATGGGAGAATGAAACTATCTTGAACACAGCCACTGAATATGACCAAATGATCCTATTATGGATTTGTTATATCGATGATGTCCTCCTTTTATGGGAGGGCACATCTGATATGCTGGTCAAATTCATGCAAGAACTTAACATTAATGATTGGAACCTTAAATTCACTTACGAATGGAGTAAGGACGCTTTGTCCTTTTTGGATTTAAAAATTTCCAAGAAGGACAATAGATTTATTACTGAAACATTTAGGAAAAGCACATCAGCTAATACACTCCTTGAAGCTTCCAGTCATCATCCACAACACCAAATCAATGCGATCCCCATTGGACAATATCTGAGACAAAAAAGGAACTGCTCCTCAGAAGATACTTTTAAAATATATGCTGATGACCTCAAATTGAGATTTAAGGCTAGGGGCTACCATAATAAAATCATTAAAAAGGGCTATCATAGAGCTAGAGATGTCACACGAGATAAAATCTTGTATGACGAGGTAGAAAAACAACCCAATACAGCAATTAGATTCATCAGTACTTTTAATTCTGAGTGGGCAGAACTTAGAAAAATCCTTTGTAGACATTGGAACACCCTAACTATTGACTCAGATATACACAAAATAGTAGGTGACTACCCCTTAATGACGGCGAGACGAGCCCCCTCAATTCAAGATAAATTAGTCCATAGCCACTTTAAGGGTACTAAAGACTGGCTAGGAACACACCAAAAGAAGGATGGCTGTTTTAAATGTGGTAAATGCAAAATGTGTAAACACATTAACAAGGGCCAGACTATAATTGACAACAGGGGTTGCCCACACAGGATTAAGGGCCATATCACCTGCCGTAGTGAGGGTGTAGTTTATGCTGCCTACTGTACATGCCCAAGATTCTATGTGGGCAAAACCTATCGAGAGTTCAGGGAACGCATGAAGGAACACAGGAGGGATATCCTTAATATTAAAATATAATATTAATATTATATTTCCTATTAATATTTCACCTGCTGTCAGCACTTAAAAGGAGCTGAATCGTCATATCGGATATCAATTCAGCTTGAGAAAGCCCTCAGTGACGTAAGGTGAAACACGTGTAGCACAACGGTTGATTCGGGTTGCCGCCGATTTCCACGCTGTGTTTGGATTACAGCGTTCTAATGGCAATACCTCGTTAATGGATCGTTTACTGGATTGAGAGCGGTGGTTATACTTCTGGTTGAGTAAGTTTACACGGGGGTGAAAACAATTTCAGGACTGCTTCTGGACACAGGTAATATGCATAGCATTTGATGTTAACGCTTCCAGTGACACAACGTAAGAGCTGAGAGTAACCAGACCAGTGTTTATCCTTGCAGAGTGACTCACTCGACCCCTTTGGCATTGGTTCAGCTCGCTCCATACTAGAGCGAGTGGTGGGGATTATTCAAAAGGACTTTGACACTGAAAGGCCCCGACAGTGTACTTTTTACTAACTCTATAGCTCTATACCACTGTGAACTGCTCTGACTTCAGATCCATTATAACACGCAACACAGGACGACATTGGCTCTATTGGTCTTCTTAATATGCAGCTTGAACACTAACTAAGCTATCACGCTATTACGCTACTAACTTTACAGCTTACATACTGCATCAGAAGCATATGATGTATTAACCTTAATCAGTGGACGCACTGCTACTTTTTGGCTAATGAATAAGAGCTCTTGTGTGTGTGTATGGGGTAATGAATGAACTCGTGATATATACAGTAGATGAATTGTATCATTTTTTGTTTTGTTTCATATATTGCATTTCTTGCTTTACATTTAGTGAATAAATTACTTTGTTGCACCTTGACAACTGTGTTATGTGTGTGGCTTTGAGTGGTCCACAGCCCCAGGGAATTTATATTTGATTGAGACTTTATGTGCTGTGCTGGACAGGGTTTACTGTGTTTTTCTTTTTCTAATTAAATTTTCAATTATAAACCCCCTTGCACCTGTAGCCTCATCTAATACTAAGATAGGTGGACTAAAGTTCCCTAGTCAGTGTACTTACTCAGGCTAGCTGGTTATATATATATATATATATATATCCAAAAGTTGCAGAGTGCAGAAAAGCGCAAAGGACTCCTTATAAAGTAAAACAACTTTTCAACTTTATTCAAATCTCTCACGGAGTAAAAACATAACAGCTACCAGGGCTGTGTAAAGCACTTGAAGGTAAAAACATTCACAATGTCTGGCGATCAGGACCTCACGCAGACATGTTTCATGCGGTTGCGCACTTGGTCACTGCATGTGTGTGGTCCTGATCGTATACAGCTTTATAGCATAATTTCTTAAAGAGACAGTATACAAGTTTAAGACATTGTGTCAAAACTCCCCTCATTTAAACCTAAGTTTTTTTTAAACCTAAGTTTTTTTTTAAAACAATATTTAAGTTATATATAACTTTGTGTCTTTATTTGAATTAAAGTATAATTGTACATATATATTTAATTGTCTACATCTTATATCTAATATATTTAGGACATATTATTATAACTTTTTTGATGTTTTTATATTTTTGATATTTGTGAACATTAGATTTAACTCTGTATCCATTAAGATATAAGGATGTTCAGTTTCTTAAATAATAATCTATTGCTTTAATTCACAAATAAGTCTAGGTCTCTCCTCATATTAGGGCCTAAAGGATTGCTAGTTTGCAATTTAAAAATCCAAAAAAACTTTGCGCTTGTTTAGCTTATCTTCTCTATCCCCCCCTCTTTTTCCATATAGGGACATGATCTATGCCCTGGATTTTTAGTAGGGAGGCATCAGCATTGTGATGGATTTTAAAATGTCTGGATACCGGCGTATCAGATTCTTCATCCTCAATAGATCTTAAATGTTGGAGCAATCTATCTTTGATACTACGCTTCGTTTTGCCTACATATTGAATATTACATACTTGACATGTGAGTAGGTACACTACATGTGTTGTTGAACAATTTATGCAATAATTAATATTATGTTTTTGTTTTGTAGTGTGTGAGATAAAGTTATCTCCTTCAACTACGTAATGACAGGTTTTACAGATGTTTCTTCTGCACTTGAAGAAACCTTTTCTTCCTTTTAGCTAGCATTTGTTGGTCTTGGTTGGGAGATCTGAAGGAGAAAGATAATTGGATAGAGTTTTTCCTCTTTTGGATACTATATCTACTCCCTTGCTAATTATCACTTTTAACGTGGGGTCTGAGTACAGAATAGGAATCGTTTCTTTTACAATTTTCTTAATGTTATTGAAATCTTTGCTATAGGTGGTAATGAATCTAAGTTTATCTTTGGATTCAGACTTTTTTGGCCTGTAATTTAGTAATTCTTCCCTAGTCTTGTTCTGTACCTCTTGTTTAGCCTTATTTAGTGTATCCTCTGAATCCAAAGATAAACTTAGATTCATTACCACCTATAGCAAAGATTTCAATAACATTAAGAAAATTGTAAAAGAAACGATTCCTATTCTGTACTCAGACCCCACGTTAAAAGTGATAATTAGCAAGGGAGTAGATATAGTATCCAAAAGAGGAAAAACTCTATCCAATTATCTTTCTCCTTCAGATCTCCCAACCAAGACCAACAAATGCTAGCTAAAAGGAAGGAAAGGTTTCTTCAAGTGCAGAAGAAACATCTGTAAAAACTGTCATTACGTAGTTGGAGATAACTTTATCTCACACACTACAAAACAAAAACATAATATTAATTATTACATAAATTGTTCAACAACACATGTAGTGTACCTACTCACATGTCAAGTATGTAATATTCAATATGTAGGCAAAACGAAGCGTAGTATCAAAGATAGATTTCTCCAACATTTAAGATCTATTGAGGATGAAGAATCGGATACGCCGGTATCCAGACATTTTAAAATCCATCACAATGCTGATGCCTCCCTACTAAAAATCCAGGGCATAGATCGTGTCCCTATATGGAAAAGATGGGGGGATAGAGAAGATAAGCTAAACAAGCGCAAAGTTTTTTGGATTTTTAAATTGCAAACTAGCAATCCTTTAGGCCTTAATATGAGGAGAGACCTAGACTTATTTGTGAATTAAAGCAATAGATTATTATTTAAGAAACTGAACATCCTTATATCTTAATGGATACAGAGTTAAATCTAATGTTCACAAATATCAAAAATATAAAAACATCAAAAAAGGTATAATAATATGTCCTAAATATATTAGATATAAGATGTAGACAATTAAATATATATGAACAATTGTACTTTAATTCAAATAAAGACACAAAGTTATATATAACTTAAATATTGTTTTCAAAAAAACTTAGGTTTAAAAAAAACAGGTTTAAATGAGGGGAGTTTTGACACAATGTCAAACTTGTATACTGTCTCTTTAAGAAATTATGCTATAAAGCTGTATACGATCAGGACCACACACATGCAGTGACCAAGTGCGCAACCGCACGAAACATGTCTGAGTGAGGTCCTGATCGCCAGACATTGTGAATGTTTTTAACTTCAAGTGCTTTACACAGCCCTGGTAGCTGTTATGTTTTTACTCCGTGAGAGATTTGAATAAAGTTGAAAAGTTGTTTTACTTTATAAGGAGTCCTTTGCGCTTTTCTGTGCTCTGCAACTTTTGGATATTTACTTCACATTGACCCGGCTTGCAGACCGGGTATTGAGCGTTCACAGCTGCAGGTCTCCATTTGTCAGCTCTCCTCCCACTCTCTCCAGTGTGCCGCAACTCTGCGTACTAACAGGTACTGCTTATTTGTTTCTATTGTGGGGTCCCGTTGTGCGCTTTTACACAGACTGTTGGTACATATATATATATACACACACACACACACACTGTATATATATATATAAATAATTTTATATATATATACTGTATAAATATGTGTGTAAATATATGTAGAAATATTTATTCATGAATAAATAGAACAAAAATTATATGACGAACCTCTCAAAGGCTACATATGCTAGGACAACAATGCATAGATATACATTTACCTTCTTTGTTTTTGTTTGCCTCAGCTTGGGAAGATTCTTCGTCCATTCCAGTTTCTCAAACTCCACATTATCCATGTGAAGCCACTCCTTCTGTGGCTTCACAGGCAGCTCATCCACTAAGACAAGAAGGTTTTAAACAACTATTAAAGAATGTTCAACTAAACTTTTGTAGTTAAAGAGCTTAAGAATAGATGACTGCTTCTAAAGTTAAATGTCAATTGACTTTACTTCGCTTACTAATAAACCTTAAGTTATCCATGTAATCCGTGGTTAACCTATCATTTCCACTGTAAAGCACTATAGGAACTGATAATTACATACACTGAATAATATGCCTATAAAATCAAGGTGAATATATAGGGCTAGATTAAGTGGAGGGCAAAAATATAAGCGCTATTGTGAGTTAACATTGCTCATGTGTAATCAACAGTACTTCTATTTATTGCGCGCACAAGTTCAACATTTTTTTTTGTGCTCGAGCAAGTCTAGGGAGCACTAACACCTACATGTTGGATAGTGTGGGTGCTCTAAACCCCTCACATAATAAGACTTCTAAAATTCATGTTGGATATCACTTGAGCACTAAGTTAGTAGCAGAGTTCTTCATGAAGTTTTGTGCTATACTAATTTAATGAAAGAATAAAACATTTCATGCATACAACCAAAATACATACACACACAGACCCACCCTATAAGCATTCACATACATCTCCCAGTCCCACCCCTTGTCATATACCATATCTGTTTAACTCTACCACAAAACCCTTATTTCATTAATACATTTTTGTTTCCAAAGCAATAAATCTAAATGTAACTTTAAACCTTTATTTCATAATGCAAACTAACAAGTGATCATTTATACAATTTTTTACCAGGTAAAATTACATTGAGATTTCTCTTGTTTTCAAGTAATGGTTTACTTCAGGTCTCAAAAAGAGCTACATTTTACAGTGCTATTTCGCATTGTGTTTGAGAGCAAAATTCTAAACTCACCATTTAGGGCTCGATTTATCAAGCCATTCTCCTCCCTTCGACTGTAGGTTCACTCAAGAGAACCTGAAGTCAGGATTTATCAAGCAGTGGTCATCAGACCGCTGCTTCCCTACCCTCTTCTCCACCTCTTACGTGGAGAATTTCAATCTCCCTTGTCTCATCCGACCCGGGAAGATTGACAGCTCCTGTCCACGAGTGATTGGCTGCACACAGGCAGGGGGCCAAATGTTAAATTCTGGCAGCGGAATGCTGACAGCCAGAAGAGAGCTCGGGCGGACAGGGGCAAATATGTATGCCCCTGTCCGCCATTGATTGATAAATCGAGCTATAAATGTATAGCTCAGAGTGCTCATTTTGCCCTCATGTAGGGCAAGCTAAAAAAGTGTTGGCCATGTTGAGATGCAGTGTTTACCTTTTTTTTTTTTTTATCATCCACTTGTAACACCAGATTTTGCATTGTTCTTAGCGTGAGGCTGAGCACAACATAGCACACTCTATACTAGCAGTTGCACTCCACTTTTAATATAACCCATAGTGTTTTATTTTTATTGCCTGGTAAACTACCTGGTAAACACATCCACAAGATTCAGTGATTATGCAGAATACATCTGTAGTTTAGTGGAAAAACATAAGTTATGCTTACCTGATAATTTCATTTCCATCTGTATGGGAAGAGTCCACAGCTGCATTCCTTACCTGTGGGAAATACTGAACCTGGCCACCAGGAGGAGGCAAAGACACCCCAGCCAAAGGCTTAAATACCTCCCCCACTTGCTCATAACCCCAGTCATTCTGCCGAGGGACCAAGGAACAATAGGAGAAATATCAGGGTGAAAAAGGTGCCAGAAGAAAAAATTTCAAATTTAGGCCCACCCAACGGAGAACACGGGCGGGAGCTGTGGACTCTTCCCACACAGATGGAAATTAAATTATCAGGTAAGCATAATTTATGTTTTCCATCTTAATATGGGAAGAGTCCCCAGCTGCATTCCTTACTTCTGGGAAACATATACCCAAGCTCTAGAGTACACAGAATGCTAACGGGAGGGAAAAAAGAGAGGCGGACCCTAATCTGAGGGCACCACAGCCTGCAAACCTTTCTCCCGAAGGCTACTTCAGCAGAAGCAAAAACATCAAACTTGGAAAATTTTGGAAAAAGTATGTAAGAAAAAGTATGTAAGAAAAACCAGGTAGCCAACTTACAAATCTGTCCCATAAAGGCCTCATTCTTGAAGGCCCAAGAGGAAACCACTGCTTTCGTAGAATGAGCCATAATCCTCAGAGGAGGCTTATGTCCCGCCGTTTCTATGCTAAACGGATTACACTCCTCAGACAAAAAGATAAGAAAGTCGAAGAGGCCCTCTGACCCCTACGCTTCCCAGGAAAAGAGAACAAACAGAGAAAGAGGTTTGTCTAAATTCCTTTCGTGGCCCGAAGATAGAACTTCAAGGCACAAACCACATCCAGAAATACGTTATAAATGTTCCTTCGACGAAGAAGGATTAGGACATAAGAAAGGAACCACAATCTCTTGATCGATGTTGCAAATTGACCCAACCTTAGGAAGAAAACCTAACTTGGCTCGTAGAACAGCCCTCTCGGCATGAAAAGCCAGATAAGGAGGCACGCATTGCAAGGCAGCAATCATAGATACTCTGCACGCAGAAGCAATAGCTAGTAGAAAGGAACCTTCCAAGACAACAATTTAATGTCTACTTCATGCATAGGCTCCAATGGAGCCCGTTGCAAAAGGATAAGATTTAAACTCCAAGGAGGAGCCTTAGATCTAAACACAGGTCTGATCCCAGCAGATCCTTAACAAATGGCAGCACATCTGGAAGCTCTGCTTGTGCAGTAACACGGACAAGGCTGAAAACTGTCCCTTCAGGAGACTTGCAGAAAAGCCCTTCTCCAGTTCATCCTGGAGAACAGAATAATAGTTCAGCATGCGCAGTTGCAACAGTCTGAGGTGAAACCTGGCAATTGAAATGATGTCCAAGCTGGACACCATGAGACCAATCACCTCCATACACCGAGCCACAGATGGCCTTAAGGAGATATGGAGGGCAAGACATGTTGAAGCTAGCTTGCAACGTCTCTGGTCTGTTAGAAATATTGTCATGTCTATGGAGACTATTATAGTACCCGAGATTCTACCCTGGTACTTGATACAAGAGAACTCTCTCTAGATTATCTGCCATCCATGGGATCGGAGAAGACAGAGGAGATATTCCGAATGGTCCACTCTTCAAAAGATTTCCTTAGCTAGACCAAACAGAAGGGCAATAAACTTAAAGTGCTGGTCCAGGAATGCAAACCTTAGTGGACCTCGAGGATTGGTACGAGAAGGGAGCATCCTTCAGATCTATCGCAGTCATGAACTACCCCTCTCAAACGAGGGGGAAGAATGGACCTTATTGTCTCCATCTTAAACGAGGGGACATTTAAAAACCTGCTTAAGCACTTTAGGTCCAGAATCTGACAGAAAGTTCCCTACTTCTTAAGGATAACGAAAAGGTTTGAATAGTATCCCAAACCTCTCACTGCAATAGGCACCGGGACAATAACTCCTAGAGGACAGAACCCCTACACACCCCAGAAAGGCTTCCCTCCTTCCTGGTCAGGAAGACGAGAGAAATCTGCCCTTGGGTGGCTGAGACTTTAAACCTATCTTGTAACCCTGAGCTATGACCTCCAGGACCCATGGATCCTGCATGACCCTGAACCAAGCGACTGAATGGAGCGACATACTGCCCCCTACACGATCCTGAAGAGGACCGGGGACCATCCATTCATGCCGACGTAGACTCGGCAGGCTTCTTGCTCTGCTTGGATTTATTCCAGGACTGAGCCAGCTTCCAAGAGCTCTTGGTTTGCTCTGGCTTAGCGGAGGACTGCTGACATGGGCTTTATCAGAACGAAAATAACTAAAATCGTCCCTTAGATTAGTTCATATACTCTTGCGGCAGGAGGGCACCCTTGCCCCCTGAGAAAAAGCTGAAGTCATAGCATTTAAGCAAATAAACTGCCTAATAGCAGCACAGATAAAATAATTAACAACCCTCAAGGCCGTAAATCTTTTCTGAGTAACGTCAAGGGGATCCTCCACACCGATCAAATCCTATGAGTCACACCAGAAGGTAGTTTCTCCAGTAACCGCGGCAACAGCCGCCGCCGGTTGAAACAAATATCCTGTATGTTGAAACATCTTTCTTAACAGAGTTTCCATCTTTTATCCATGGGCTCTGTAAACGAAGAACTCTCCTCAAGCAGGATAGTAGTACGTTTAGCGAGGGTGAAGATAACACCATCCCATTTAGGGACGGACCTCACAACTCCATTGAGAGTCCAGGACCGGGGACAATTTGTTAAAGGGAGAAGAGGGGGAAAAGGAATCCAATCCTGTCCCATTCATTCTTAATAATGTTCGCCATCTAACATCTGAAGTATACTACAAGGATTTTATTACTTAAGGTACAAATGTAAATACAAACCATAAAATATTATAGTATGCCATTTAAAAGTAATAACTCTCTGTAAAAAATATATGGAGTAAATGAGTGTAAAAATGTGCCAAATCTTAGTTGAACTCAATAGAATAAAAGGTTTTGTATCACTAAAATATGAGGTAATTTACGGATGTACAGCAGTGAAACTGAGATATAAACTGAATGTACTTTCATGGATTACAGACGAAATGGACAATATTCATATAAGGGGTGACAAAGTTACGCAGAGGAGATATATGTAGATTGGCTTTCATAATAAGTTATTAAAAAATACAGATCATAAAAATTACCTACTACTCTATTACAAAACCAATGCTTTATTCACATCATATTAAAAACATTAATCCAAGATCTAACTCTTGGAAAACAGTTTGTTAAAGGGACATTGAACTGAAGGGTTTAACTACAGTTGTATGGTTACTACTCATCATACTATTGTTTTTCCTATTGTACCCGCAGTTCTCTTTAAAGCCGTTGTCTTATTTAAACCCATTACAGAAGCCGTTTGGTAAAGCTCTGCATCTTTATATCGCCATCTTGGACGCACATGTTGTTGCATCCTGTGAAAGAAGGGTGTGCTTTCACAGGTCAGTGATGTTAGTAGCTTTTAGACAGCTGTACCTTGTACTGTGGGTTTGACTGTACAATAGAAAGTGGAAGATTAAAATTTTTGCAGTTTTTTTTTCTTTGCACAATTTTAAAGAAACATCATAAATATTGTTACTGCAAAAACATACAGCCCCTGCTCTGTGTTATGTAGGCAAAACTGAAGTGCGTAATACGGCTTCTCAAGAAGCCAATAATATCACTGATCTATGAATGTACAAAAAAATATTCACCAGTCTAGCCATGGTTTTCCACTCTAACACTCGAAGGGACAGCCCTCATGGAATTCTATTAAAAAAATGGTCTGTCCCTGCAAGTGGTGAGCTGTCTCCTATAGAACTAATGAGGGCTCTCTGTTATGTAAAAGTTTGCAATGTACAGTGAGAACCAAGCGTATGTTTAAACTTTAATATTGCACTTAAAGTGAAAGTAAATTATTCCTCATTGCAATATATCATAATCTATAGGTGAAATATAACATTTTCGCATGTTTTTTTTTCCCGTTTACTTCAATCTAATTGTTTATATTTCTATTATTTATTTCCCTACCGTTCTTGGCTTTACTCCTCCCACCCTCCTCTTCCTGGATTTTGTATTCATTACGTATAGAGCGGTCCCACCCGCTCTACACGTAGGCTTGAAAGCTCGTTCACGATTTTGTGATCTATTGCGCATGTGCTGATCGGCGAACTTTCTCATCCCCTATTGAAAACGCGCATGCGTCAAACTGTTTGGCTAGGACGCTGAAAATCTTGGCAGCAAATGATCGTCAGGAATGCGCATGCGCGAATTGTGAACGCGCGACTGACATCACCGTGCTTATATTGGACTCCGCGCATGCGCATTCGATGCGAGCAGGCTGTGACGTAGCTTTCTGGCCGCCGATCGCCCAGAAAGTCAATTGGTAACTGCAATAAACGTGACCAGGAAATAAACTGACTCATCTGCAACGGGCTGAATTGAAGATGCCAAAAATATGCGGTTAAATGCGGCGAAAAGGGTATTTATGTACACAATTAAAAAAACATAATTTATGCTTACCTGATAAATTCCTTTCTCCTGTAGTGTAGTCAGTCCACGGGTCATCCATTACTTATGGGATTATATCTCCTCCCTAACAGGAAGTGCAAGAGGATCACCCAAGCAGAGCTGCTATATAGCTCCTCCCCTCTACATCATACCCAGTCATTCGACCGAAACCAAACGAGAAAGGAGAAACTATACGGTGCAGTGGTGACTGGAGTTTAATTTAAAAATTTAGACCTGCCGTAAACAACAGGGCGGGCCGTGGACTGACTACACTACAGGAGAAAGGAATTTATCAAGTAAGCATAAATTATGTTTTCTCCTGTTAAGTGTAGTCAGTCCACGGGTCATCCATTACTTATGGGATACCAATACCAAAGCTAAAAGTACACGGATGACGGGAGGGAAAGGCAGGATCTTTACATGGAAGGAACCACTGCCTGTAGAACCTTTCTCCCAAAAACAGCTTCCGAAGAAGCAAAAGTGTCAAATTTGTAAAATTTTGAAAAAGTGTGAAGTGAAGACCAAGTTGCAGCCTTGCAAATCTGTTCAACAGAGGCCTCATTCTTAAAGGCCCAAGTGGAAGCCACAGCTCTAGTAGAATGAGCTGTAATCCTTTCAGGAGGCTGCTGTCCAGCAGTCTCATAAGCTAAACGTATTATGCTACGAAGCCAAAAAGAGAGAGAGGTAGCCGAAGCTTTTTGACCTCTCCTCTGTCCAGAATAAATGACAAACAGGGAAGAAGTTTGACGAAAATCCTTAGTTGCCTGCAAATAAAATTTCAGGGCACGGACGACGTCCAGATTGTGCAGAAGTCGTTCCTTCTTTGAAGAAGGGTTAGGGCACAATGATGGAACAACAATCTCTTGATTGATATTCTTGTTAGTGACTACCTTAGGTAAGAACCCAGGTTTAGTACGCAGAACTACCTTGTCTGAATGAAAAATCAGATAAGGAGAATCACAATGTAAGGCCGATAACTCAGAGACTCTTCGAGCCAAGGAAATAGCCATTAAAAACAGAACTTTCCAAGATAACAGCTTGATATCAATGGAATGAAGGGGTTCAAACGGAACACCTTGCAGAACGTTAAGAACTAAGTTTAAGCTCCACGGCGGAGCAACAGTCTTAAACACAGGCTTAATCCTAGCCAAAGCCTGACAAAAAGCCTGAACGTCTGGAACTTCTGACAGACGTTTGTGTAAAAGGATAGACAGAGCTGAGATCTGTCCCTTTAACGAACTAGCAGATAAACCCTTTTCTAAACCTTCTTGTAGAAAAGACAATATCCTAGGAATCCTAACCTTACTCCATGAGTAACTCTTGGATTCGCACCAATATAAGTACTTACGCCATATTTTATGGTAAATTTTCCTGGTAACAGGTTTCCTAGCCTGTATCAAGGTATCAATCACTGACTCCGAGAATCCCCGCTTTGAAAGAATCAAGCGTTCAATCTCCATGCAGTCAGCCTCAGAGAAATTAGATTTGGATGTTTGAAAGGACCCTGAATCAGAAGGTCCTGTCTCAGAGGCAGAGACCATGGTGGACAGGACGACATGTCCACTAGATCTGCATACCAGGTCCTGCGTGGCCACGCAGGCGCTATTAGAATCATCGATGCTCTCTCCTGTTTGATCCTGGCAATCAATCGAGGAAGCATCTGGAAGGGTGGAAACACATAAGCCATGTTGAAAACCCAAGGTGCTGTCAGAGCATCTATCAGTACCGCTCCCGGGTCCCTGGACCTGGATCCGTAACAAGGAAGCTTGGCGTTCTGGCGAGACGCCATGAGATCCAGATCTGGTTTGCCCCAATGATGAAGCAGTTGGGCAAACACCTCCGGATGAAGTTCCCACTCCCCCGGATGAAAAGTCTGGCGACTTAGGAAATCCGCCTCCCAGTTCTCCACGCCTGGGATGTGGATCGCTGACAGGTGGCAAGAGTGAGACTCTGCCCAGCGAATTATCTTTGAGACTTCCATCATCGCTAGGGAACTCCTTGTCCCTCCCTGATGGTTGATGTAAGCCACAGTCGTGATGTTGTCCGACTGAAACCTGATGAACCTCAGAGTTGCTAACTGAGGCCAAGCCAGAAGAGCATTTAAAACTGCTCTTAATTCTAGAATGTTTATTGGAAGGAGTCTCTCC
The DNA here is from genome assembly GCF_027579735.1 of Bombina bombina. Lineage (NCBI taxonomy): Eukaryota > Metazoa > Chordata > Amphibia > Anura > Bombinatoridae > Bombina > Bombina bombina. The sequence continues at coordinate 196,289,556 of NC_069499.1, forward strand.
TCCTGAGTCCATGATCCCTGAGCCTTCAGGGAATTCCAGACAGCGCCCCAACCTAGCAGGCTGGCGTCTGTTGTTACAATCGTCCAATCTGGCCTGCTGAAGGGCATTCCCCTGGACAGATGTGGCCGAGAAAGCCACCATAGAAGAGAATCTCTGGTCTCTTGATCCAGATTTAGCATAGGGGACAAATCTGAGTAATCCCCATTCTACTGACTTAGCATGCACAATTGCAGCGGTCTGAGATGCAGGCGTGCAAAAGGTACTATGTCCATTGCCGCTACCATTAAGCCGATTACCTCCATGCATTGAGCCACTGACGGGTGTTGAATGGAATGAAGGACACGGCAAGCATTTAGATGTTTTGATAACCTGTCCTCTGTCAGGTAAATTTTCATTTCTACAGAATCTATAAGAGTCCCCAAGAAGGGAACTCTTGTGAGTGGCAATAGAGAACTCTTTTCTACATTCACCTTCCACCCATGCGACCTTAGAAATGCCAGAACTAACTCTGTATGAGACTTGGCAGTTTGGAAACTTGACGCTTGTATCAGAATGTCGTCTAGGTACAGAGCTACCGCTATTCCTCGCGGTCTTAGTACCGCCAGAAGAGAGCCCAGAACCTTTGTAAAGATTCTTGGAGCTGTAGCTAACCCGAAGGGAAGAGCTACAAACTGGTAATGCCTGTTTAGGAAGGCAAACCTTAGATACCGGTAATGATCCTTGTGAATCGGTATGTGAAGGTAGGCATCCTTTAAATCCACTGTGGTCATGTACTGACCCTCTTGGATCATAGGTAAGATGGTCCGAATAGTTTCCATTTTGAACGATGGAACTCTTAGGAATTTGTTTAGGATCTTTAAGTCCAAGATTGGTCTGAAGGTTCCCTCTTTTTTGGGAACCACAAACAGATTTGAGTAAAACCCTTGTCCGTGTTCCGACCGCGGAACTGGGTGGATCACTCCCATTAGTAAAAGGTCTTGTACACAGCGTAGAAACGCCTCTTTCTTTATCTGGTTTGTTGACAACCTTGAAAGATGAAATCTCCCTTTTGGAGGAGAAGCTTTGAAGTCCAGAAGATATCCCTGAGATATGATCTCTAACGCCCAGGGATCCTGGACATCTCTTGCCCAAGCCTGGGCGAGGAGAGAAAGTCTGCCCCCCACTAGATCCGTTTCCGGATCGGGGGCCCTCACTTCATTCTGTCTTAGGGGCAGCAGCAGGTTTTCTGGCCTGCTTGCCCTTGTTCCAGGACTGGTTAGGTTTCCAGCCCTGTCTGTAGCGAGCAACAGTTCCTTCCTGTCTTGGAGCGGAGGAAGTTGATGCTGCTCCTGCCTTGAAGTTACGAAAGGCACGAAAATTAGACTGTTTGGCCTTTGATTTGACCCTGTCCTGAGGCAGAGCATGGCCCTTACCTCCCGTAATGTCAGCGATAATTTCTTTCAAGCCGGGCCCGAATAAGGTCTGCCCTTTGAAAGGAATATTAAGCAATTTAGATTTAGAAGTCACATCGGCTGACCAGGATTTAAGCCACAGCGCTCTACGCGCTTGAATGGCGAATCCGGAGTTCTTAGCCGTAAGTTTAGTTAAGTGTACTACGGCATCAGAAATAAATGAATTAGCTAGCTTAAGGACTTTAAGCTTGTCTATAATCTCATCCAATGGAGCTGTGCTAAGGGTCTCTTCCAGAGACTCAAACCAGAATGCCGCCGCAGCCGTGACAGGCGCAATGCATGCAAGGGGTTGTAATATAAAACCTTGCTGAACAAACATTTTCTTAAGGTAACCCTCTAACTTTTTATCCATTGGATCTGAAAAAGCACAGCTATCCTCCACCGGGATAGTGGTGCGCTTAGCCAGAGTAGAAACTGCTCCCTCCACCTTAGGGATCGTCTGCCATAAGTCCCGTGTGGTGGCGTCTATTGGAAACATTTTTCTAAATATAGGAGGGGGTGAAAAAGGCACACCGGGTCTATCCCACTCCTTGTTAACAATTTCTGTAAGCCTTTTAGGTATAGGAAAAACGTCAGTACACGCCGGTACCGCAAAATATTTATCCAGCCTACATATTTTCTCTGGAATTGCAACCGTGTTACAATCATTCAGAGCCGCTAATACCTCCCCTAGTAATACACGGAGGTTCTCAAGCTTAAATTTAAAATTTGAAATGTCTGAGTCCAGTTTACTTGGATCAGATCCGTCACCCACAGAATGAAGCTCTCCGTCCTCATGTTCTGCAAATTGTGACGCAGTATCAGACATGGCTCTATTATTATCAGCACACTCTGTTCTTACCCCAGAGTGATCGCGTTTACCCCTAAATTCTGGCAATTTAGATAGTACTTCAGTCATAACATTAGCCATGTCTTGCAAAGTGATTTGTATGGGCCGCCCTGATGTACTTGGCGCCACAATATCACGCACCTCCTGAGCGGGAGGCGAAGGTACTGACACGTGAGGAGAGTTAGTCGGCATAACTTCCCCCTCGTTGTCTGGTGAAATTTTCTTTACATGTACAGATTGCCTTTTATTTAAAGTAGCATCAATGCAATTAGTACACAAATTTCTATTGGGCTCCACATTGGCCTTTAAACATATTGAACAAAGAGATTCATCTGTGTCAGACATGTTTAAACAGACTAGCAATGAGACTAGCAAGCTTGGAAAATACTTTTCAAATAAATTTACAAGCAATATAAAAAACGCTACTGTGCCTTTAAGAAGCACAAAAAACTGTCACAGTTGAAATAACAATGAACTAAATTAGTTATAGCAACCAAATTTTCACAGTAAATGCATTAAGTTAGCAAAGGATTGCACCCACCAGCAAATGGATGATTAACCCCTTAGTACCCAAAAACGGATAACAATTTAATATTAACGTTTTTATCACAGTCAAAACACACTCTCACAGGTCTGCTGTGAGTGATTACCTCCCTCAAAACTAGTTTTGGAGACCCCTGGGCTCTGTAGAGACGTCCTGGATCATGGAGGAAGAAATAGGAAGACTGTGACTAAATTTTTACTGCGCAATAAAGCGCTAAAATAGGCCCCTCCCACTCATATTACAACAGTGGGGAAGCTCAGTAAACTGATTTTATTCAGAAACAAACGACAGCCATGTGGTAAAAATCATGCCCATAAAGTTTTATCACCAAGTACCTCAGAAAAAAAACGATTAACATTTTAAAAATAAAATTATGAAATGTTATTAATAAGCCTGCTGCTAGTCGCTTTCACTGCAGTGGAGGCTCAAATATTACTTAAATATATACAGTATTTTCTTAGTGAAATTCCATTCCCCAGAAATACCTCAGTGTATACATACATACATATCAGCCTGATACCAGTCGCTACTACTGCATTTAAGGCTGCACTTACATTACATCGGTATTAGCAGTATTTTCTCAGTCAATTCCATTCCTTAGAAAATAATATACTGCAACATACCTCCTTGCAGGTGAGCCCTGCCTGCTATCCCCTGTTCTGAAGTTACCTCACTCCTCAGAATGGCCGAGAACAGCAAGTGGATCTTAGTTACGACCGCTAAGATCATACACAAACTCAGGTAGATTCTTCTTCTAATGCTGCCTGAGAAGAAACAACACACTCCGGTGCCGTTTAAAATAACAAACTTTTGATTGAAGAAATAAAAACTAAGTTTAACAACCACAGTCCTCTCACACGTCCTATCTATTAGTTAGGTGCAAGAGAATGACTGGGTATGACGTAGAGGGGAGGAGCTATATAGCAGCTCTGCTTGGGTGATCCTCTTGCACTTCCTCTTAGGGAGGAGATATAATCCCATAAGTAATGGATGACCCGTGGACTGACTACACTTAACAGGAGAAATATCATGAATGAAAGTGCTGTTGTTTTTTAAGGATTTATGTAAATCTGCAGAGCTGAAGAGCTAAGTTTACTTTCACTTTAATACAAATCAAAAGATTCTGTTTTCAATGCACTGTACCTTAAATTTGCTGTTTTTTTGTATGCATAGGTTTTTCTTTTGAAGTAATTAGTTTTTTGAGTATTTTGATAAAAGCTCGCCACCTTTTAAGTTGCGAGAAAAAAATTGTGAGATCTGTAGGGAGGAAATGTTTACAGAATTACGCTGGGATTTGATAGAAAATGTCATACACGCCCATGTTCAGCCCATTTTACGAAAATGCACTTACAGTTTTAAATCAGAGCGTTGCCGTGGGTTACCATGGCAACGCTCTGAAACATTTGTTTCTGAGCTGGAAAGGAGGCAGGAGCTGTCTGCGTGAATGCAACCAGTAAGTAACGCTGCCGCAGTTAAAGCCTCTTTTAGCCTACCTAGTGAAATTGAATGGAAGGAAGAGCCCGGTAAGTTCACATTGCATTGCTAAACCTAGCTGTCTACTCAATCATTGCGACCCCATAACTCAGCAGCAGCACACCATTGTCCAACAACCATCACATCTACTTTATTGTAAGGGGGTAGTATACTGGTCCTCCAAGCAACACCGCAAGGACCCGTTAGATGTGACACTTTGCACCCACTCATTCCTGCTGTCCTGGCTGCTGCCTGCTACCATCCCAGGAACAGTTCCCCCGTGCAGCATGACATTGCACTTCTGTCTGTAGCGTTGCCGGACACAGGTCCGTGAATATCTGGATCTCTGTTCCCTCAAACGTGAGGGGGTGCTTGTTTCTTGAATGTCGTAGGAGTTCCTCTTTGTCTTTATATGATAGAAGTTTGATGATAATGTCCCTGGGAGGGGCCCTAGCTGGAGGCTTAGGTCTGAGGGCCCTATGTGCTCTCTCAACTGCGATTTCAGCAGCATTGGGGGTGCTTTTCAAGAATCTGAATAGTTCCTGTACATATTGAGCAATATCAGGCTGGCTCACCGTCTCCGGCACTCCCCGAAGCCTCAGGTTATTACGCCTGCTCCTATTTTCTAAGTCTTCGATTCTATCGGTAAGGCTCTGTACAGATGCCTCTTGAGAGTGTATGCTGTTGGCCTGTTGCTGCAGATCAGACCGCATTTCTTCCTGCACCTCCTCCATTTGGTTTACTCTGCTGTCCACCGCCGCAATGTCTTTTTTAAGCTCTCCAAACAGGAGTTTCACATCCATCATGGCTTCTTTGATATCATTTTTAGATGATAGATGCCTGATGTCCTCCTTAGTAACATAATTAGTCAGTATGGGGTCTATGATAGATGTCTGCACAGCTGCAGTCTGTCTGCCCAATTCTGCTCCATCTCTATTAGTGCCTGGATTGTTTTCTGCTGCAATAAGGTAACTTTCCATGTTGGTAGACTGAGAGCCTTTAACAGGTTTTGATAGACGTTTGTTAGCCATATTGACAATTTGACAGCCAGAGGGTATCAGCGCAGTATTGCTTATAGCCCCTTTTGTGTTGGGTTAACAGACCTAGTGTTTAAATTTGGAGATGTAAAGGTTAAGTACAAGGATTCTCTGATAGGGGCCGCAGCTAGAATGCTAGTACTAATGCAACCAATCTTATAGGGATTAAAAGCCACCCTAGGGTACTAATGTAGTTGTGTGCTTATCAACAGGGATTAAAAGCCACCCTAGGGTACTAATGTAGTTGTGTGCTTATCACCAGGGATTAAGAGCCACCCTAGGGTGCTAATGTGATTGTATGTTTATCACCAGAAATCAAAGATGGTGGCCGCAGCCAAAATATTAGCCCCTGTATTATCAGTCCGTTAGGAAACAGTGGCCATCTAAGGACTCAAATATGTTTATATGCTTGTTGCAGCAATGTCCCTTAAGCGTGCGGCCAGTTATGTGCAGTCTTTAGTTCTTACCCGCTGTGCCCAGCCAGACCCCAATATACGGCAAGTATTCTCACCTGCTCCGCTTCTACAAGGGACCACGTGGGTCTAGTGTTGCTCTTCCGAATATCACTGCTGCTTAGTCCCCGTAGCTAGCTGCTGTGCCGTGATCGGTGTCAGAGCACCAGACCCCTCCACAAAACCATACCTCCTGCTTCGGTAAGTCTTCTTTTAAGCTAGCGCTCAATCACCTGTGCGCTGCTGCAATCGGCTGTCCGTGTAGCGTTTTTTTTTTGTTTTTTTTTTTGCCGGGAGGGATACAGCCCCAAGTATTAGTTTTTTGTAAGGCAGGTTTGTACGCCCACACTCAAAACAGTGCTCTTCGTTCCCGGTGGGTCACTATGGGCTTAGAAATTACTCCCAGGTATCAGAGGGTGATCGATCAAGTTCGGGAGACCCTATCATTCAATCGAGGCAGGTCTCATTCTGCTGTAGGCCTCACTGCGTGTCTCTGCAAACGGTGTCCACAGCTCAGATATCAGCCCCCAAACGCCGGGGTTAATGTCTGCATTGGTTAAGTGAAGTGGTAGCTGACTTATTGTAGGTCCTGACAGGCTATGGGTTACTTAGTACCTTACATAAGGATGCCGAGGCTTCAGAGCTAACTTAGTAAGCGGCCATCTACAAGTGCGGCCAAGCTCCGCCCCAGTTTTGCTTCTTTTTAAATAACATTGCACTGATTTTCAGACTCTTAACCAAGCCCCAAAGTTTTAGGAGAATACGGATGTATACCTACTCCAGCTTGCTCCTGTTTGTGTAAAGAGTCTTTTCATATGCAGAGAAAGTGTCTGCTTGTTTTGCTATAGAATCACTTTTAGTGGGTGTTCCAGTTAACGTTTTCAACAGTGCTAAACTGGGGGTGTCTAAGTAAGTTTTATTAAATGGTTTTATACTGGATTTTTAGATCAGTATCTGTGCATATTATTCTTTATAGTGTCTATTGCATGCAGTTATATGAACATTGGTTTATACTGTCCCTTTAACATATGAGTGATTGATCATGTCAGGCACTGTATTCCTTCCTTGGTCAAAAAGTGCAGGAGTGTTTGTCTCATTCTCATTTTAAGTGTAAGTTGACATGCTTAACAGAATTTTTTTTACATGTTGGAAAAAAAATAAAAATTAAAGGTATAAAAATCACATTTTTTGGGAGGGGGGCCCTTCATGGATTCTTGTACCGGGGCCCTGAGGTTTATAGTTATGCCTCTGGCCATGCTATAATAGTTGTATGAAGCAGTGTAATTTACCTTTAAAATGTTGTGAATAATGTAATGAGTTTTAATGCAAAAGCAGAGGATTTTCTGGATTTCTTCAAGTACTGTCTCATGAGACTTTGGACTGATCTCTTTTAGTGCTCTCCTCCAATATAAAAGATTAGCGATCAGCATGTGTTTTTACATTAGTGGTCCAGTGGTAACCAGATTTGCACCACAGTGAGCTCCGTGACACACCAGGAGACCACTTGATTAATGAGAGATTCCACGCCACAGTGATCAGCTGGTATTGTATGTCTGAGTCAGGATAGTATATGGTAAGTAAAAAAGATTGAGGGAAAAATCTCCACGGTAAACCTAGGTTAAGATATGCAAATAAGCTTCAAAATGGCTAAACTTTATGTTCTTAACATCCGTTTTAAAGAAAACATAATTTATGCTTACCTGATAAATTTATTTCTCTTGTAGTGTGTTCAGTCCACGGGTCATCCATTACTTATGGGATATATTCTCCTCCCCAACAGGAAGTTGCAAGAGGGTCACCCAAGCAGAGCTGCCATATAGCTCCTCCCCTCACATGTCATATCCAGTCATTCGACCGAAACAAGACGAGAAAGGAAAAACTATAGGGTGCAGTGGTGACTGGAGTTTTAATTAAAATTTAGAACTGCCTCAAAAAAGACAGGGCGGGCCGTGGACTGAACACACTACAAGAGAAATAAATTTATCAGGTAAGCATAAATTATGTTTTCTCTTGTTAAGTGTGTTCAGTCCACGGGTCATCCATTACTTATGGGATACCAATACCAAAGCTAAAGTACACGGATGATGGGAGGGACAAGGCAGGAACATTAAACAGAAGGAACCACTGCCTGTAGAACCTTTCTCCCAAAACCAGCCTCCGAAGAAGCAAAAGTGTCAAATTTGTAAAATTTTGAAAAGGTATGAAGTGAAGTGAAGACCAAGTTGCAGCCTTGCAAATCTGTTCAACAGAGGCCTCATTCTTAAAGGCCCAGGTGGAAGCCACAGCTCTAGTGGAATGAGCTGTAATTCTTTCAGGAGGCTGCTGTCCAGCAGTCTCATAGGCTAAACGTATTATGCTAAGAAGCCAAAAAGAGAGAGAGGTGGCCGAAGCCTTTTGACCTCTCCTCTGACCAGAATAAACGACAAACAGAGAAGAAGTTTGCCGAAAATCTTTAGTTGCCTGTAAGTAGAACTTCAGGGCACGGACTACGTCCAGATTATGCAAAAGACGTTCCTTCTTTGAAGAAGGATTAGGACATAATGAAGGAACAACAATCTCTTGATTGATATTCCTGTTAGAAACAACCTTAGGTAAAAATCCAGGTTTAGTACGCAGAACTACCTTGTCTGAATGAAAAATCAGATAAGGAGAATCGCAATGTAAGGCAGATAACTCAGAGACTCTTCGAGCCGAGGAAATAGCCATCAAAAACAGAACTTTCCAAGATAAAAGCTTAATATCAATGGAATGAAGGGGTTCAAACGGAACACCCTGAAGAACTTTAAGAACCAAGTTTAAGCTCCACGGAGGAGCAACAGTTTTAAACACAGGCTTAATCCTAGCCAAAGCCTGACAAAAAGCCTGGACGTCTGGATTCTCTGCCAGACGTTTGTGTAAAAGAATAGACAGAGCAGAAATCTGTCCCTTTAACGAACTAGCGGATAAACCCTTTTCTAAACCTTCTTGTAGAAAAGCCAGTATCCTAGGAATCCTAACCTTACTCCATGAGTAACTCTTGGATTCACACCAATATAAATATTTACGCCATATCTTATGGTAAATTTTTCTGGTAACAGGTTTCCGAGCCTGTATTAACGTATCAATAAACCGGATGAAAAGGTCTGGCGACTTAGAAAGTCCGCCTCCCAGTTCTCCAGGCCTGGGATGTAGATCGCTGACAGGTGACAAGAGTGCGACTCTGCCCAGCGAATTATCTTCGAGACTTCCAACATCGCTAGGGAACTCCTGGTTCCCCCTTGATGATTGATGTAAGCCACAGTCGTGATGTTGTCCGACATAAATCTTATGAACCTCAGTGTTGCTAACTGAGGCCAAGCTAGAAGAGCATTGAATATTGCTCTTAATTCCAGAATGTTTATTGGGAGGAGTTTCTCCTCCTGAGTCCACGATCCCTGAGCCTTCAGGGAGTTCCAGACTGCACCCCAGCCTAGTAGGCTGGCATCTGTTGTTACAATCGTCCAATCTGGTCTGCGAAAAGTCATTCCTTTGGACAGATGAACCCGCGACAACCACCAGAGAAGAGCATCTCTGGCCTCCTGGTCCAGATTTAGTAAAGGGGACAGATCTGAGCAATCCCCATTCCACTGAGATGTAGGCGCGCAAATGGCACTATGTCCATTGCCGCGACCATTAAGCTGATTACTTCCATGCACTGAGCTACTGATGGGCTTGGAATGGAATGAAGGACACGGCAAGCATTTAGGATTTTTGATAACCTGGACTCCGTCAGGTAAATCTTCATCTCTACAGAATCTATAAAAGTCCCTAGAAAGGGAACCCTTGTGAATGGGAACAGAGAACTCTTTTCCATGTTCACTTTCCACCCATGCGACCTTAGAAATGCTAGAACTATCTCTGTATGAGACTTTGCATTTTGAAAAGTTGACGCTTGTATCAGGATGTCGTCTAGGTACGGAGCCACCGCTATGCCTCGCGGTCTTAGTACTGCCAGAAGCGAGCCCAGAACCTTTGTAAAAATTCTCGGGGCCGTAGCCAACCCGAAGGGAAGAGCTACAAACTGGTAATGCCTGTCTAGAAAGGCAAACCTTAGGTACCGATAATGATCCTTGTGAATCGGTATGTGAAGGTAGGCATCCTTTAAGTCCACTGTGGTCATATACTGACCCTCTTGGATCATGGGTAGGATGGTTCGAATAGTTTCCATTTTGAACGATGGAACCCTTAGGAATTTGTTTAAGATCTTCAGGTCCAAGATTGGCCTGAAGGTTCCCCCTTTTTTGGGAACCACAAACAGATTTGAGTAAAAACCTTGCCCTTGTTCCGTCCGCGGAACCGGGTGGATCACTCCCATTACTAAGAGGTCTTGTACACATCGAAGAAATGCCTCTTTCTTTATTAGGTTTGTTGATAACCTTGACAGATGAAATCTCCCTTGTGGAGGAGAAGTTTTGAAGTCCAGAAGGTATCCCTGAGATATGATCTCCAACGCCCAAAGATCCTGGACATCTCTTGCCCAGGCCTGGGCGAAGAGAGAAAGTCTGCCCCCCACTAGATCCATTTCCGGATAGGGGGCCCTTTCTTCATGCTGTCTTAGGGGCAGAAGTAGGTTTTCTGGCCTGCTTGCCCTTGTTCCAGGACTGGTTGCCTTTCCAACCCTGTCTGTAACGAGTAGCAGTCCCTTCCTGTTTTGGAGCGGAGGAAGTTGATGCTGCTCCTGCCTTGTAATTACGAAAGGCACGAAAATTAGACTGTTTGGCCTTTGATTTGGCCCTGTCCTGAGGAAGGGTGTGACCCTTACCTCCAGTAATGTCAGCAATAATTTCTTTCAAGCCGGGCCCGAATAAGGTTTGCCCTTTGAAAGGAATATTAAGCAATTTAGATTTAGAAGTTACATCTGCTGACCAGGATTTAAGCCATAGCGCTCTGCGCGCCTGGATGGCGAATCTGGAGTTCTTAGCCGTTAGTTTGGTTAAATGCACAACGGCATCCGAAATAAATGCATTAGCTAGCTTAAGGGCTTTAAGCTTGTTCATAATCTCATCCAATGGTGCTGTGCGAATAGCCTCTTCCAGAGACTCAAACCAGAATGCCGCTGCAGCAGTGACGGGCGCAATGCATGCAAGGGGCTGTAATATAAAACCTTGTTGAACAAACATTTTCTTAAGGTAACCTTCTAATTTTTTATCCATTGGATCTGAGAAAGCACAACTATCCTCCACCGGGATAGTGGTACGCTTGGCTAAAGTAGAAACTGCTCCCTCCACCTTAGGGACCGTCTGCCATAAGTCTTGTGTGGTGGCGTCTATGGGAACATTTTTCTAAATATCGGAGGAGGGGAAATGGGCACACCGGGTCTATCCCACTCCTTGCTAATAATCTCTGTAAGCCTTTTAGGTATAGGAAAAACGTCAGTACACACCGGTACCGCATAGTATTTATCCAGCCTACATAACTTCTCTGGGATTGCGACCGTATCACAATCATTCAGAGCCGCTAACACCTCCCCTAGCAATACACGGAGGTTCTCAAGCTTAAATTTAAAATTTGAAATTTCTGAATCCGGTCTCCCCGGATCAGATCCGTCACCCACAGAATGAAGCTCTCCGTCCTCATGTTCTGCAAATTGCGACGCAGTATCGGACATGGCTCTCGTGTCATCGGCGTGCTCTGTCCTAAACCCAGAGCTATCGCGCTTGCCTCTTAACTCAGGCAAATTAGATAATACTTCTTTCATAACATTAGCCATATCATGCAAAGTGATTTGTAAGGGCCTTGATGTACTTGGCGCCACAATCTCACGCACCTCCTGAGCGGGAGGCGAAGGTACTGACACGTGAGGAGAGTTAGGCGGCATAACTTCCCCCTCGTTGTCTGGTGATAATTTCATTACCGGTAAAGACTGACTTTTATTTAAAGTAACATCAATACAATTGGTACACATATTTCTATTGGGCTCCACATTGGCTTTTAAACATAATGAACAAGTAGATTCATCTGTATCAGACATGTTTAAACAGACTAGCAATGAAGGCTAGCAAGCTTGGAAAAAATCTGTCAATAAATTTACAAGCAATTGAAAAAATGCTGCAGCGCTTTTAAAAACACAAAAAACTGTCACAGTTGAAATAACAATGAACTAATTCAGTTATAGCCAACAATTTTAACAGTAATTGTATGAATTTAGCAGAGGATTGCACCCACTAGCAAACGGATGATTAACCCCTCAATACCCAAAAACGGATAATCAATTTAAGATTTAACGCTTTTATCACAGTCAAACACACTGTCACAGGTCTGCTGTGACTGATTACCTCCCTCAAAAATGAATTTTGAAGACCCCTGAGCTCTCTGTAGACGTCCTGGATCAAGGAGGAAGAAGCAGGAAGACTGTGCAAGAATTTTAACTGCGCAACAAGGCGCTAAAAAAAGCCCCTCCCACTCATATTACAACAGTGGGAGACCTGTTACAACGGTTTCTATGCAGAAATACACGTTAGCCATATGGAAAAAAAATCATGCCCAAAAAGATTTATCATCAAAGATTTTATCATCAGTATTAACAGTATTTTCTCAGTCAAATTCTAGTCCCTAGAAAATAACTCAACTGCGCATACATTTATCAGCCTGATACCAGTCGCTACTACTGCATTAAAGGCTGTACTTACATCATATGGGTAACATCAGTGTTTTCTTAGTCAATTCCATTCCTAGAAAATATTACTGCACATACCTCATTTGAGGGGGGACCCCGCATGCTATTCCCTTTTCTGAAGTTACCCCACTCCTCAGAATGTGCGAGAACAGCCAGTGGATCTTAGTTACGTCTGCTAAGATCATAGAAAAATGCAGGCAGATTCTTCTTCTAAATACTGCCTGAGAGAAAAAAAAAACAGCACACTCCGGTGCCATTTTAAAATAATAAACTTTTGATTGAAGAATAATTAGGTAAAAAACTCCTATCTCCTCTCGCGACCTCCTTCTTTGTTGAGACTTGCAAGAGAATGACTGGATATGACATGTGAGGGGAGGAGCTATATGGCAGCTATGCTTGGGTGATCCTCTTGCAACTTCCTGTTGGGGAGGAGAATATATACCATAAGTAATGGATGACCCATGGACTGAACACACTACAAGAGAAAGATATATATATATATATATATATATATATAGATATATATATATATATATATATATATATATATATATATATATATATATATATATATATATATATATATATATATATATATATATATATATATATATATATATATATATATATATATATATATATATATATATATATATATATATATATATATATATATACACACACACACACACACACATAAAACATAATTTATGCTTACCTGATAAATTTATTTCTCTTGTAGTGTGTTCAGTCCACGGGTCATCCATTACTTATGGGATATATTCTCCTTCCCAACAGGAAGTTGCAAGAGGATCACCCAAGCAGAGCTGTTATATAGCTCCTCCCCTCACATGACATATCCAGTCATTCGACCGAAACAAGACGAGAAAGGAGAAACTATAGGGTGCAGTGGTGACTGGAGTTATAATTTAAAATTTAGAACCTGCCTCAAAAAGACAGGGCGGGCCGTGGACTGAACACACTACAAGAGAAATAAATTTATCAGGTAAGCATAAATTATGTTTTCTCTTGTTAAGTGTGTTCAGTCCACGGGTCATCCATTACTTATGGGATACCAATACCAAAGCTAAAGTACACGGATGATGGGAGGGACAAGGCAGGAACATTAAACAGAAGGAACCACTGCCTGTAGAACCTTTCTCCCAAAAACAGCCTCCGAAGAAGCAAAAGTGTCAAATTTGTAAAATTTGGAAAAAGTATGAAGTGAAGACCAAGTTGCAGCCTTGCAAATCTGTTCAACAGAGGCCTCATTCTTAAAGGCCAAGGTGGAAGCCACAGCTCTAGTGGAATGAGCTGTAATTCTTTCAGGAGGCTGCTGTCCAGCAGTCTCATAGGCTAAGCGTATTATGCTACGAAGCCAAAAAGAGAGAGAGGTAGCCGAAGCCTTTTGACCTCTCCTCTGTCCAGAGTAAACGACAAACAGAGAAGAAGTTTGTCGAAAATCTTTAGTTGCCTGTAAGTAGAACTTCAGGGCACGGACCACGTCTAGATTATGCAAAAGACGTTCCTTCTTTGAAGAAGGATTAGGACATAACAATGGAACAACAATCTCTTGATTGATATTCCTGTTAGAAACAACCTTAGGTAAAAACCCAGGTTTAGTACGCAGGACTACCTTGTCTGAATGAAAGATCAGATAAGGAGAATCACAATGTAAAGCAGATAACTCAGAGACTCTTCGAGCCGAGGAAATAGCCATCAAAAACAGAACTTTCCAAGATAAAAGCTTAATATCAATGGAATGAAGGGGTTCAAACAGAACACCCTGAAGAACTTTAAGAACGCACAGCTATCCTCCACCGGGATAGTGGTACGCTTGGCTAAAGTAGAAACTGCTACCTCCACCTTAGGGACCGTCTGCCATAAGTCTTGTGTGGTGGCGTCTATAGGGAACATTTTTCTAAATATCGGAGGAGGGGAAAAAGGCACACCGGGTCTATCCCACTCCTTGCTAATAATCTCTGTAAGCCTCTTTGGTATAGGAAAAACGTCAGTACACACCGGTACCGCATAGTATTTATCCAGCCTACATAATTTCTCTGGGATTGCCACAGTGTCACAATCATTCAGAGTCGCTAACACCTCCCCTAGCAACACGCAGAGGTTCTCAAGCTTAAATTTAAAATTTGACATTTCTGAATCCGGTCTCCCCGAATCAGAACCGTCACCCACAGAATGAAGCTCTCCGTCCTCATGTTCTGCAAATTGTGACGCAGTATCAGACATGGCTCTCGTGTCATCGGCGCGCTCTGTCCTTAACCCAGAGCTGTCGCGCTTGCCTCTTAACTCGGGCATATTGTATAATACTTCTTTCATAACATTAGCCATATCATGTAAAGTGATTTGTAAGGGCCTTGATGTACTTGGCGCCTCAATCTTACGCACCTCCCGAGCGGGAGACGAAGGTACTGACACGTGAGGAGAGTTAGACGGCATAACTTCCCCCTCGTTGTCTGGTGATAATTTCTTTATCGGTACAGATCGACTTTTATTCAAAGTAATATCAATACAATTGGTACACATATTTCTATTGGGCTCCACAACGGCTTTTAAACATAATGAACAAGCAGATTCCTCTGTATCAGACATGTTTAAACAGACTAGCAATGAAGCTAGCAAGCTTGGAAATTACTTCAATAAGTTTACAAGCAATATAAAAAACGCTGCAGCGCTTTTTAAAAAAAAAACACAATTGAATAACAAAGAACTAGTTCAGTGATAGTCAACAATTCTTTAAATGTATTAATTAGCAGAGGATTGCACCCATTAGCAAAAGGATGATTAACCCCTCAGTACCCAAAACGGATATCAAATTAAGATTTAACGCTTTTATCACAGTCCAACACACTGTCACAGGTCTGCTGTGACTGATTACCTCCCTCAAAAACGAATTTTGAAGATCCCTGAGCTCTCTGGAGACATCCTGGATCAAAGAGGAAGAAGCAGGAAGACTGTGCTAGAATTTTAACTGCGCAACAAGGCGCTAAAAAAAGGTCCCTCCCACTCCTATTACAACAGTGGGAGACCTGATATAACGGTTTCTATGCAGAAATATACGTTAGCCGTGTGGAAAAAAAAAATCAAGCCCAAAAAGATTTATCACCAAAGTACCTCACAAAACAATTAACATGCCAGTAAACGTTTTAAAAAACAACATTTCAGATGCTGTGTAAAGTTATTACTAAGCCTGCTACCAGTCGCTTCTACTGCAGTTAAGGCTCACACATTATATCAGTATTAACAGTATTTTTTCAGTCAAATTCTAGTCCCTAGAAAATAACTCTACTGTGCATACATTTATCAGCCTGATACCAGTCACTACTACTGCATTTAAGGCTGTACTTACATCATACGGGTAACAGCAGTGTTTTCTTAGTCAATTCCATTCCCAGAAAATATTGTACTGCACATACCTCATTTGCGGGAGACCCCGCATGCTATTCCCATTTTCTGAAGTTACCCCACTCCTCAGAATGTCGAGAACAGCCAGTGGATCTTAGTTACGCCTGCTAAGATCATAGAAAACGCAGGCAGTTTCTTCTTCCAAATACTGCCTGAGATAGAAAAACAGCACACTCCGGTGCCATTTAAAATAACAAACTTTTGATTGAAGAATAATTAAGTAAAAACTCCAGCTCCTCTCGCGACCTCCTTCTTTGTTGAGGGTTGCAAGAGAATGACTGGATATGTCATGTGAGGGGAGGAGCTATATAGCAGCTCTGCTTGGGTGATCCTCTTGCAACTTCCTGTTGGGAAGGAGAATATATCCCATAAGTAATGGATGACCCGTGGACTGAACACACTTAACAAGAGAAATACATATATACTAATGTATTGTCCAAAGATTAAAAAAAAATTCTGTGGTTGGTAACATTTTTAAAAACACGCATGCCGTGCGCAAGCATATATATATATAAGATGTGCCTAATCATTTAGTCTCACAAGAAAGCTGTTCATTTCCCCTGCAGACATTCATTTCCAGTAGTTCAGAAATATTGATCTGCTCTGCAGAGGACCTGACACAGAGCAGACAGATTACCTGACATTGCTTCTTTCTTTGTTGCACCGTCTTGCGCAGCCTGGCCAAATGCATTAAAATCTGGATTCTCCAGCTTGACAGGGTGGCATTCCTCTGATGTATTTTTAGTGCTGGAATCATCTTGTGCGGGTTTCTTTGCTCTTTGTGATTTCAGGAAAGCCACCAACTTTGAATCTTAAAGAATCAGAAACAAAAGCAGCTTAATGTAAGATGCAGAGCCTGCAGTATTCTTGAAACATTAATCTATCAATGGCTGAAAGGGCAACATATAATTTACAACTAAAATTGATTTTTGTGAAACCCTCTATATTCTTTCTCAATTGATTCTTTGCAAATCAATTAAAGATTTTTTTCAAAGTCATCAAATGGACATCATAATACCATGATCTATAAATACTGTATACTATCTATCACAGGCTTTACGTATGTAGTATATTAAAATAGAAATACAACTCTGAAAAATAAAAAAAGTGCACATTTTTCATTAATTTAAATATATTTTAGCTCTTTGTAACTAAAAGCAATGAAATATTGCTATTGTTTTTTCTTTAAGCACCAGCCTCTTTAGTAGCTCTGAAGATATGATATTTTTGGAATCTTTTGAATCTGCAGGCTACTATACTAGCAGTATAAGAACAACAAAAATAAGAATGTACAACTATAAATAGCACATGCACTCTAATTATGACATCTGTGTATAATTACTGAGTAAAAGTTAAATATCGTTTTTATTATTATAAAACTCTTGATCTTTAATAGAAAAAGAAAATAACATATAGTAAAGACTTTTGCAAGGCTCTGAATATGATTTGAAACATTAAAACCAAACATTTAACTGCAAAAGACATGAGAAACTCTGCTTACCAAGGTGTGATTTTCAACAAGGGATAACAAGAGAATTAAGTGAATTTAAACCGTCTCTTAAAATTGCATGATTTGATAAATGAAAGTTAAATTGTAACGTCCAAGGCCATTTTAACAAAATATTGAGAAACATTTGTAAAATTAGATCAAAATTGTATTTATACTTGTAGGTAAATATTTAAATTTGGTGGAGTCATGGTCGCATGAAATGTTAGAAACTTCCCGGGTTAGATCCTATTAAGAGTGACAAGAAAAATCATAATTTTATGGATTTTTTCTCCTGCAGTGGGTATATTTCCTAGTAGATATGAAAAGAAAGCCCATTCCTTATGGTACCTTTTAGATGCTGCCAAAAGTTATGAGAAAAATATAAACAAATAAGTTTTTGTAAAGCTTGAACTAACCTTTGCATAAAGCTACCTAAAATATTTTTTCATTTTTTTCTTTTTTGAATATAAAAGGTTTCCTATATAAAGCTTTTAGTTGCCAATTACTGGTTAAAATACGAAGGATGTTAAAGAAAAATATTTGAAACATGATAGTTATCACATTCCCAAATCCGGAATTCCAAAATACAAACTAATTTTGAAATTTAAACTTTTTTAATTAATATTTGTTTAAAAAATAAAATGATCAAAATATACTATTTCCCCCTTCCTGTTAGTAAAAAGCTTCTCTGTCTGTGTCTTTGGTTTGGTTTTTGTGTTCTAAAATGCAAACAATAGTTTATATTTATTTAAGACAACTATTACCTTTCTATTACAGTACTGTACTGTCTTTCTGAGGGTACTATGTATACAAAAGTAATAAAAATGATATACAACTACCTTTAGGTTACATGTGTAAGCTGTATTCCGACATGTAAATATTGCCTAAATAATGCAAGATATTGTTGTTTACACTTGGTCTTATCCCCTCTCTAAAGTGTCCCATTTTAAAGAAGCAAATGTTCCCAAATCCAAACCTTTTCCGTCCGGTCCCAATCAGGATAAAGGGTTTTCTACCTGTATTAGATATAGCAGATTATTGCTATATGTAGAGATTATTGCTGCACAGACATGTGAGTCTAGCGTAATACTACAATGAGTTTTCATCAGTAACAAGATACATTATCTGATAAAACATTGAAATATTTTCGAGATTGGGACTTGATTGAATTTTGTTGTGTGTATAGCAAGATTTTCCCATGCTATATTAGTAAAACAATTTGAGTAGTTTTACTGGTTGGGAATGGGTAAAAAAAAGAAGCCCAAAAGAAATATCAATTTTTTTAATGAACTGGTCCATGGTTTGCTAAAGGAACCAGAATTTTGGTTTATATTTATATTTTTTTATTTATTTATCTTTAAGAACAACAAAAAGTTGCTAATCATGGCTGAAATTCATCATGTCCAGTAAATCTTTCCATTTTTTTTTTATTTAATGTTTCATATTACTCTTCTCTTCTTACATAAGCATATAATATACTTCTATTATAATTCTTTAGTGGACCTTTTGATAATGCCAAACAATGAAATTTCCCCTCTGGAGCACTAAAAACAACTTCATGAACTGTGCACAAGACAGTAGGTGCTAATGTTCAGCTGTTATTATGGAACATATTCATACCAAGCTGTGAAAGGAGCTGGTCTCGTTCATGCAATATCTCCTCCTTAGACATTGCTTTCAACTTCTCCACATTCTCCTTATGTATCCGTTGAGCTTCCTCGTGACTATCTGGTCTCTGAAGACCTTCTCCTGTGATCAGATGTGAAGAGTCCCCTGTGATCCGATGTGAAAAGTCCACATGCATTTCTTCTGTAAGATCAGAAAAGAACAGCTAAACCTAAGAATTCTGTATGGCAAACTTCTAAAAAGACATGTTGGCAAGACATTAAAGTGAAGGTAAACTTTGGTGAATGAAAGCCGTTTTTTTAAAAATACTATTAAAAACAGGGGCACTTTCATTTATCAAAGTTTACAAAGTAGCCGTTTTGAATAAAAAACATAATTTATGCTTACCTGATAAATGTATTTCTCTTGTAGTGTATCCAGTCCACGGATCATCCATTACTTATGGGATATTCTCCTTCCCAACAGGAAGTTGCAAGAGGATCACCCACAGCAGAGCTGCTATATAGCTCCTCCCCTAACTGCCATATCCAGTCATTCGACCGAAACAAACAGAGAAAGGAGAAACCATAGGGTGCAGTGGTGACTGTAGTTTAATTAAATTTTAGACCTGCCTTAAAAGGACAGGGCGGGCCGTGGACTGGATACACTACAAGAGAAATAAATGTATCAGGTAAGCATAAATTATTTTTTCTCTTGTTAAGTGTATCCAGTCCACGGATCATCCATTACTTATGGGATACCAATACCAAAGCTAAAGTACACGGATGATGGGAGGGACAAGGCAGGGATTAAGCAGAAGGAACCACTGCCTGAAGAACCTTTCTCCCAAAAACAGCCTCTGAAGAAGCAAAAGTATCAAATTTGTAAAATTTTGAAAAAGTGTGAAGCGAAGACCAAGTCGCGGCCTTGCAAATCTGTTCAACAGAAGCCTCATTTTTAAAGGCCCTGGTGGAAGCCACAGCTCTAGTAGAATGAGCTGTAATTCTTT
The DNA here is from genome assembly GCF_027579735.1 of Bombina bombina. Classification (NCBI taxonomy): domain Eukaryota; kingdom Metazoa; phylum Chordata; class Amphibia; order Anura; family Bombinatoridae; genus Bombina; species Bombina bombina. The sequence goes on from NC_069499.1 coordinate 196,309,502, forward strand.
CAGGGGGCTGCTGTCCAGCAGTCTCATAGGCTAGGCGTATAATACTCCGAAGCCAAAAGGAAAGAGAGGTTGCCAAAGCTTTTTGACCTCTCCTCTGTCCAGAATAAACGACAAACAGGGAAGATGTTTGACGAAAATCTTTAGTAGCTTGTAAGTAAAACTTAAGTAGAACTTCAGGGCACGGACTACGTCCAGATTATGTAAAAGACGTTTCTTCTTTGAAGAAGGATTAGGACACAATGATGGAACAACAATCTCTTGATTGATATTCTTGTTAGAAACCACCTTAGGTAAAAACCCAGGTTTGGTACGCAGAACTACCTTATCTGCATGAAAAATCAGATAAGGAGAATCACATTGTAAGGCAGATAGCTCAGAGACTCTCCGAGCCGAGGAAAACATAATTTATGCTTACCTGATAAATTCCTTTCTTCTGTAGTGTGATCAGTCCACGGGTCATCATTACTTCTGGGATATTACTCCTCCCCAACAGGAAGTGCAAGAGGATTCACCCAGCAGAGCTGCATATAGCTCCTCCCCTCTACGTCACTCCCAGTCATTCGACCAAGGACCAACGAGAAAGGAAAAGCCAAGGGTGAAGTGGTGACTGGAGTATAAATTAAAAAATATTTACCTGCCTTAAAAACAGGGCGGGCCGTGGACTGATCACACTACAGAAGAAAGGAATTTATCAGGTAAGCATAAATTATGTTTTCTTCTGTTTAGTGTGATCAGTCCACGGGTCATCATTACTTCTGGGATACCAATACCAAAGCAAAAGTACACGGATGACGGGAGGGATAGGCAGGCTCTTTATACAGAAGGAACCACTGCCTGAAGAACCTTTCTCCCAAAAATAGCCTCCGATGAAGCAAAAGTGTCAAATTTGGAAAATTTGGAAAAAGTATGAAGCGAAGACCAAGTTGCAGCCTTGCAAATCTGTTCAACAGAGGCCTCATTCTTGAAGGCCCAAGTGGAAGCCACAGCTCTAGTAGAATGAGCTGTAATTCTTTCAGGAGGCTGCTGTCCAGCAGTCTCATAAGCTAAACGAATTATGCTACGAAGCCAAAAAGAAAGAGAGGTAGCGGAAGCTTTTTGACCTCTCCTCTGCCCAGAGTAAATGACAAACAGAGAAGACGTTTGTCGAAATTCCTTAGTTGCCTGTAAGTAAAATTTTAGAGCACGGACTACATCCAGGTTGTGCAGTAGACGTTCCTTCTTTGAAGAAGGATTTGGGCATAAAGAAGGAACAACAATCTCTTGATTGATATTCCTGTTAGTAACTACCTTAGGTAAGAACCCAGGTTTAGTACGCAGGACTACCTTATCCGAATGAAAAATCAAATAAGGAGAATCACAATGTAAGGCTGATAATTCAGAGACTCTTCGAGCCGAGGAAATAGCCATTAAAAATAGAACTTTCCAAGATAACAACTTTATATCAATGGAATGAAGGGGTTCAAACGGAACGCCCTGTAAAACATTAAGAACAAGGTTTAAACTCCATGGTGGAGCAACAGTTTTAAACACAGGCTTAATCCTGGCCAAAGCCTGACAAAAAGCCTGGACGTCAGGAACTTCTGACAGACGTTTGTGTAACAGAATGGACAGAGCTGAGATCTGTCCCTTTAATGAACTAGCAGATAAACCCTTTTCTAAACCTTCTTGTAGAAAAGACAATATCCTAGGAATCCTAACCTTACTCCAAGAGTAACCTTTGGATTCACACCAATATAGGTATTTACGCCATATCTTATGGTAAATCTTTCTGGTAACAGGTTTCCTAGCCTGTATTAAGGTATCAATAACTGACTCAGAAAACCCACGTCTTGATAAAATCAAGCGTTCAATTTCCAAGCAGTCAGCTTCAGAGAAGTTAGATTTTGATGTTTGAAGGGACCCTGTATCAGAAGGTCCTGTTTCAGAGGTAGAGACCAAGGTGGACAGGATGACAAGTCCACCAGGTCTGCATACCAAGTCCTGCGTGGCCACGCAGGTGCTATTAGAATCACTGATGCTCTCTCTTGTTTGATTCTGGCAATCAATCGAGGAAGTAACGGGAAGGGTGGAAACACGTAAGCCATCCTGAAGTCCCAAGGTGCTGTCAGAGCATCTATCAGGACTGCTCCTGGATCCCTGGATCTGGACCCGTAACGAGGAAGCTTGGCGTTCTGTCGAGACGCCATGAGATCTATCTCTGGTTTGCCCCAACGTCGAAGTATTTGGGCAAAGACCTCCGGATGAAGTTCCCACTCCCCCGGATGAAAAGTCTGACGACTTAAGAAATCCGCCTCCCAGTTCTCCACTCCCGGGATGTGGATTGCTGACAGGTGGCAAAAGTGAGACTCTGCCCAGCGAATTATCTTTGATACTTCCATCATAGCTAGGGAGCTTCTTGTCCCTCCCTGATGGTTGATGTAAGCTACAGTCGTGATGTTGTCCGACTGAAACCTGATGAACCCCCGAGTTGTCAACTGGGGCCAAGCCAGGAGGGCATTGAGAACTGCTCTCAATTCCAGAATGTTTATTGGCAGGAGACTCTCCTCCTGACTCCATTGTCCCTGAGCCTTCAGAGAATTCCAGACGGCACCCCAACCTAGAAGGCTGGCGTCTGTTGTTACAATTGTCCAGTCTGGTCTGCTGAATGGCATCCCCCTGGACAGATGTGGCCGAGAAAGCCACCATAGAAGAGAATTTCTGGTCTCTTGATCCAGATTCAGAGAAGGGGATAAGTCTGAGTAATCCCCATTCCACTGACTTAGCATGCACAGTTGCAGTGGTCTGAGGTGTAAGCGTGCAAAGGGTACTATGTCCATTGCCGCTACCATTAAGCCGATTACCTCCATGCATTGAGCCACTGACGGGTGTTGAATGGAATGAAGGGTGCGGCAAGCACTTTGAAGTCTTGTTAGCCTGTCCTCTGTCAGGTAAATCTTCATTTCTACAGAATCTATAAGAGTCCCCAGGAAGGGAACTCTTGTGAGTGGAACGAGTGAACTTTTCTTTTCGTTCACCTTCCATCCATGTGACCTTAGAAATGCCAGCACTAACTCTGTATGAGACTTGGCAGTTTGAAAGCTTGAAGCTTGTATCAGAATGTCGTCTAGGTATGGAGCTACCGAGATTCCCCGCGGTCTTAGTACCGCCAGAAGAGCACCCAGAACCTTTGTGAAGATTCTTGGAGCTGTAGCCAATCCGAATGGAAGAGCCACAAACTGGTAATGCCTGTCTAGGAAGGCAAACCTTAGGTACCGATAATGATCTTTGTGAATCGGTATGTGTTTTAAATCTACAGTGGTCATGTACTGACCCTCTTGGATCATAGGTAAAATTGTCCGAATAGTCTCCATCTTGAACGATGGAACTCTTAGGAATTTGTTTAGGATCTTTAAGTCCAGGATTGGTCTGAAAGTTCCCTCTTTTTTGGGAACCACAAACAGATTTGAGTAAAACCCCTGTCCCTGTTCCGATCGTGGAACTGGATGGATTACTCCCATTAACAAGAGCTCTTGTACGCAGCGTAGAAACGCCTCTTTCTTTGTCTGGATTGTTGACAATCTTGACAGATGAAATCTCTCTCTTGGAGGAGAGTATTTGAAGTCCAGAAGGTATAGCTGAGATATTATCTCTAGCGCCCAGGGATCCTGAACATCTCTTGCCCAAGCCTGGGCGAAGAGAGAAAGTCTGCCCCCCACTAGATCCGATCCCGGATCGGGGGCCCTCAATTCATGCTGTTTTAGGGGCAGCAGCAGGTTTCCTAGTCTGCTTGCCCTTGTTCCAGGACTGGTTAGGTTTCCAGCCTTGTCTGTAGCGAGCAACAGCTCCTTCCTGTTTTGGTGCAGAGGAAGTTGATGCTGCTCCTGCTTTGAAATTACGAAAGGAACGAAAATTAGACTGTCTAGTCTTGGCTTTGGCTTTGTCCTGAGGCAGGGCATGGCCTTTACCTCCTGTAATGTCAGCGATAATCTCTTTCAACCCGGGCCCGAATAAGGTCTGCCCTTTGAAAGGTATATTAAGCAATTTAGACTTAGAAGTAACATCAGCTGACCAGGATTTTAGCCACAGCGCCCTGCGTGCCTGAATGGCGAATCCTGAATTCTTCGCCGTAAGTTTAGTAAGATGTACTACGGCCTCCGAAATGAATGAATTAGCTAGTTTAAGGACTCTAAGCCTGTCCGTAATGTCGTCCAGAGTAGCTGAACCAATGTTCTCTTCCAGAGACTCAATCCAGAATGCCGCTGCAGCCGTGATCGGCGCAATGCATGCAAGGGGTTGCAATATAAAACCTTGTTGAACAAACATTTTCTTAAGGTAACCCTCTAACTTTTTATCCATTGGATCTGAAAAAGCACAGCTATCCTCCACCGGGATAGTGGTACGCTTAGCTAAGGTAGAAACTGCTCCCTCCACCTTAGGGACCGTTTGCCATAAGTCCCTTGTGGTGGCGTCTACTGGAAACATTTTTCTAAATATCGGAGGGGGTGAGAACGGCACACCGGGTCTATCCCACTCCTTAGTAACAATTTCAGTAAGTCTCTTAGGTATAGGAAAAACCTCAGTACTCGTCGGTACCGCAAAATATTTATCCAACCTACACATTTTCTCTGGTATTGCAACTGTGTTACAATCATTCAGAGCCGCTAACACCTCCCCTAGTAATACACGGAGGTTTTCCAGTTTAAATTTAAAATTTGAAATATCTGAATGCAGTCTGTTTGGATCAGAACCGTCACCCACAGAATGAAGCTCTCCGTCCTCATGTTCTGCCACCTGTGACGCAGTGTCTGACATGGCCCTAATATTATCAGCGCACTCTGTTCTCACCCCAGAGTGATCACGCTTACCTCTTAGCTCTGGTAATTTAGCCAAAACCTCAGTCATAACAGTAGCCATATCCTGTAATGTGATTTGTAATGGCCGCCCAGATGTACTCGGCGCTACAATATCACGCACCTCCCTGTGAGCGGGAGATGTAGGTACTGACACGTGAGGCGAGTTAGTCGGCATAACTCTCCCCTCGTTGTTTGGTGAAATTTGTTCAATTTGTACAGATTGACTTTTATTTAAAGTAGCATCAATACAGTTAGTACATAAATTTCTATTGGGCTCCACTTTGGCATTGCAACAAATGACACAGGTATCATCCTCTGAATCAGACATGTTTAACACACTAGCAAATAAACTTGTAACTTGGAAATACAATTCAATTAGAATAATATTAAAACGTACTGTGCCTTTAAGAAGCACAGAAGATCTATGACAGTTGAAAATTAATAAATTGAAACAGTTATAGCCTCAATCCTTGTAAATAACACAACTTTAGCAAAGGTTTAATCCCATTAGCAAAGATAACAAATTCTGAAAGCAGGAAACAAATTACAGAATAAACGTTTTTTATCTCAGTCAAACTATAATTCTCACAGCTCTGCTGAGAGAAATTACCTCCCTCAAAATAAGTTTTGAAGACCCCTGAGCTCTGTAGAGATGAACCGGATCATGCAGGGAATACAATGAGTTGCTGACTGAAATATTTGATGTGTAGTAAAAGCGCCAAAAAACGGCCCCTCCCCCTCACACACAGCAGTGAGGGAGAACAGAAACTGTCAGAAAACAGATTAAGCAACTGCCAAGTGGAAAAATAGTGCCCAAACATTTATTCACTCAGTACCTCAGTAAATGAAAACGATTTTACATTCCAGCAAAAACGTTAAACATAATCTCTAGTTATTAAACAGCTTTATGTATTTCTTACAGTGTAATTCTAGTGAAGTACCATTCCCCAGAATACTGAAGTGTAAAGTATACATACATGACATTATATCGGTATGGCAGGATTTTCTCATCAATTCCATTGTCAGAAAATAAAAACTGCTACATACCTCTATGCAGATTCATCTGCCCGCTGTCCCCTGATCTGAAGTTTACCTCTCCTCAGATGGCCGAGAAACAGCAATATGATCTTAACTACTCCGGCTAAAATCATAACAAAAACTCTGGTAGATTCTTCTTCAAACTCTGCCAGAGAGATAATAACACACTCCGGTGCTATTTTAAAATAACAAACTTTTGATTGAAGATATAAAACTAAGTATAATCACCATAGTCCTCTCACACATCCTATCTAGTCGTTGGGTGCAAGAGAATGACTGGGAGTGACGTAGAGGGGAGGAGCTATATGCAGCTCTGCTGGGTGAATCCTCTTGCACTTCCTGTTGGGGAGGAGTAATATCCCAGAAGTAATGATGACCCGTGGACTGATCACACTAAACAGAAGAAATAGCCATCAAAAACAGAACTTTCCAAGATAAAAGCTTAATATCAATGGAATGAAGGGGTTGAAACGGAACTCCTTGAAGAACTTTAAGAACCAAGTTTAAGCTCCATGGGGGAGCAACAGGTTTAAACACAGGCTTAATTCTAACCAAAGCCTGACAAAATGCCTGGACGTCTGGAACTTCTGCCAGACGCTTGTGCAAAAGAATAGACAGAGCAGAAATCTGTCCCTTTAAGGAACTAGCTGATAATCCTTTGTCCAAACCCTCTTGGAGAAAGGACAATATTCTAGGAATCCTAACCTTACTCCATGAGTAATTCTTGGATTCACATCAGTAAAGATATGTACGCCATATCTTGTGATAGATTTTCCTGGTAACAGGCTTTCGCGCCTGTATTAAAGGTATCAATGACTGACTTGGAGAAGCCACGCTTTGATAGAATCAAGCGTTCAATCTCCATGCAGTCAGTCTCAGAGAAATTAGATTTGGATGATTGAAAGGACCTTGTATTAGAAGGTCCTGCCTCAGAGGCAGAGTCCATGGTGGAAAGGATGACATGTCCACTAGGTCTGCATACCAGGTCCTGTGTGGCCACGCAGGCGCTATTAGAATCACCGATGCTCTCTCCTGTTTGATTTTGGCAATCAGTCGAGGGAGCAGAGGAAACGGTGGAAACACCTAAGCCAGGTTGAAGAACCAAGGAGCTGCTAGAGCATCTATCAGCGTTGCTTCTGGGTCCCTGGACCTGGATCCGTAACAAGGAAGCTTGGCGTTCTGGCGAGACGCCATGAGATCCAACTCTGGTTTGCCCCAACGATGAATCAACTGAGCAAACACCTCCGGATGGAGTTCCCACTCCCCCGGGTGAAAAGTCTGACGACTTAGAAAATCCGCCTCCCAGTTCTCCACGCCTGGGATATGGATTGCTGACAGGTGGCAAGAGTGAGTCTCTGCCCAGCGAATTATTTTTGAGACTTCTAACATCGATAGGGAACTCCTGGTTCCCCCTTGATGGTTGATGTAAGCCACAGTCGTGATATTGTCCGACTGAAATCTGATGAACCTCAGTGTTGCTAACTGAGGCCAAGCCAGAAGAGCATTGAATATTGCTCTTAACTCCAGAATATTTATTGGGAGGAGTTTCTCCTCCTGAGTCCACGATCCCTGTGCCTTCAGGGAGTTCCAGACTGCACCCCAACCTAGAAGGCTGGCATCTGTTGTTACAATTGTCCAATCTGGCCTGCGAAAGGTCATACCCTTGGACAGGTGGACCCGAGACAACCACCAGAGAAGAGAATCTCTGGTCTCTTGATCCAGATTTAGAAGAGGGGACAAATCTGTGTAATCCCCATTCCACTGACTTAGCATGCATAATTGCAGCGGTCTGAGATGTAGGCGCGCAAAAGGCACTATGTCCATTGCCGCTACCATTAAGCCGATCACCTCCATACACTGAGCCACCGAAGGGCACGGAATGGAATGAAGAATACAGCAAGCATTTAGAAGCTTTGATAACCTGGACTCCGTCAGGTAAATTTTCATCTCTACAGAATCTATAAGAGTCCCTAAGAAGGAGACTCTTGTGAGTGGGGATAGAGAACTCTTTTCCTCGTTCACTTTCCACCCGTGCGATCTCAGAAATGCCAGAACTATCTCTGTATGAGACTTGGCAATTTGAAAGCTTGACGCCTGTATCAGGATGTCGTCTAGATACGGAGCCACCGCTATGCCTCACGGTCTTAGAACCGCCAGAAGTGAGCACAGAACCTTCGTAAAGATTCTCGGGGCTGTAGCCAACCCGAAGGGAAGAGCTACAAATTGGTAATGCCTGTCTAGAAAGGCAAACCTTAGGAACCGATGATGATCTTTGTGAATCGGTATGTGAAGGTAGGCATCCTTTAAGTCCACTGTGGTCATGTACTGACCCTCTTGGATCATGGGTAGGATGGTCCGAATAGTTTCCATTTTAATTTGTTTAAGATCTTTAGATCCAAAATTGGTCTGAAGGTTCCCTCTTTTTTGGGAACCACAAACAGATTTGAATAAAAACCCTGTCCTTGTTCCGTCCGCGGAACTGGATGGATCACTCCCATTACTAGGAGGTCTTGCACACAGCGTAGGAATGCCTCTTTATCTGATTTGCAGATAACCTTGAAAGATGAAATCTCCCTTGTGGAGGGGAAGCTTTGAAGTCCAGAAGATATCCCTGAGATATGATCTCCAACGCCCAGGGATCCTGAACATCTCTTGCCCACGCCTGGGCGAAGAGAAAAAGTCTGCCCCCTACTAGATCCGTCGCCGGATAGGGGGCCGTTCCTTCATGCTGTCTTAGAGGCAGCAGCAGGCTTTCTGGCCTGCTTGCCTTTGTTCCAGGACTGGTTAGGTTTCCAGGCCTGCTTAGATTGAGCAAAAGCTCCCTCTTGTCTTGAAGCGGAGGAAGTTGATGCTGCACCTGCCTTGGAATTTCGAAAGGCACGAAAATTAGACTGTTTGGCCTTTGATTTGGCCCTGTCCTGAGGAAGGGTATGACCCTTACCTCCAGTAATGTCAGCAATAATTTCTTTCAAACCAGGCCCGAATAAGGTCTGCCCCTTGAAAGGAATGTTGAGTAATTTAGACTTTGAAGTCACATCAGCTGACCAGGATTTGAGCCATAGCGCCCTACGCGCCTGGATGGCGAATCTGGAATTCTTAGCCGTTAGTTTAGTCAAATGAACAATGGCATCAGAAACAAATGAGTTAGCTAGCTTAAGAGTTCTAAGCTTGTCAACAATTTCAGTCAATGGAGCTGTATGGATGGCCTCTTCCTGGGCCTCAAACCAGAATGCCGCCGCAGCAGTGACAGGCGCAATGCATGCAAGGGTCTGTAAAATAAAACCTTGTTGAATAAACATTTTCTTAAGGTAACCCTCTAATTTTTTATCCATTGGATCTGAAAAAGCACAACTGTCCTCAACCGGGATAGTGGTACGCTTTGCTAAAGTAGAAACTGCTCCCTCCACCTTAGGGACAGTCTGCCATAAGTCCCGTGTAGTGGCATCTATTGGAAACATTTTTCTAAATATAGGAGGTGGGGAAAAGGGCACACCGGGCCTATCCCACTCCTTACTAATAATTTCTGTAAGCCTTTTAGGTATTGGAAAAACATCAGTACTCACCGGCACTGCATAGTATTTATCCAGCCTACACAATTTCTCTGGCACTGCAATTGTGTCACAGTCATTCAGAGCAGCTAATACCTCCCCAAGCAATACATGGAGGTTCTCAAGCTTAAATTTAAAATTAGAAATCTCTGAATCAGGTCTCTCCTCAGAGACGTCACCCACAGACTGAAGCTCTCCGTCCTCAGGTTCTGCATATTGTGACGCAGTATCAGACATGGCTCTTACAGCATCTACGCGCTCTGTATCTCATCTAACCCCAGAGCTATCGCGCTTGCCTCTCAATTCAGGCAATCTGGATAATACCTCTGACAGGGTATTATTCATGATTGCAGCCATGTCCTGCAAAGTAATCGCTATGGGCGTCCCTGATGTACTTGACGCCATATTAGCGTGCGTCCCTTGAGCGGGAGGCGAAGGGTCCGACACGTGGGGAGAGTTAGTCGGCATAACTTCCCCCTCGACAGACCCCTCTGGTGACAATTCTTTTATAGATAAAGACTGATCTTTACTGTTTAAGGTGAAATCAATACATTTAGTACACATTCTCCTATGGGGCTCCACCATGGCTTTTAAACATAATGAACAAGTATCCTCTGTTTCAGACATGTTTGTACAGACTAGCAATGAGACTAGCAAGCTTGGAAAACACTTTAACCCCTTAGTGACCAGAGCACTTTTCCATTTGTTGACCGTTTGGGACCAAGGCTATTTTTACATTTCTGCGGTGTTTGTGTTTAGCTGTAATTTTCCTCTTACTCATTTACTGTACCCACACATATTATATACCGTTTTTCTCGCCATTAAATGGACTTTCTAAGGATACCATTATTTTCATCATATCTTATAATTTACTATTAAAAAAATTATAAAATAAGAGGAAAAAAATGGAAAAAAAACATTTTTTTCAAACTTTGACCCCCAAAATCTGTTGCACATCTACAACCACCAAAAAACACCCATGCTAAATAGTTTCTAAATTTTGTCCTGAGTTTAGAAATACCCAATGTTTGCACGTTCTTTGCTTTTTTTGCAAGTTATAGGGCACTAAATAAAAGTAGCACTTTGCTATTTCCAAATCACTTTTTTTCAAAATTAGCGCTAGTTACATTGGGACACTGATATCTTTCAGGAATCCCTGAATATCCCTTGACATGTATATATATTTTTAGAAGACATCCCAAAGTATTGATCTAGGCCCATTTTGGTATATTTCATGCCACCATTTCACCGCCAAATGCGACCAAATAAAAAAAAAAAGTTCACTTTTTCACAAATTTTTTCACAAACTTTAGGTTTCTCACTGAAATTATTTACAAACAGCTTGTGCAATTATTGCACAAATGGTTTTAAATGCTTCTCTGGGATCCCCTTTGTTCAGAAATAGCAGAAATATATGGCTTTTACGTTGCTTTTTGGTAATTCGAAGGCCGCTAAATGCCACTGCGCACCACACGTGTATTATGCGCAGCAGTGAAAGGGTTAATTAGGGAGCCTGTAGGGAGCTTGTAGGGTTAATTTTAGCTTTAGTGTAGTGTAGTAAACAACCCCAAGTATTGATCTAGGCCCATTTTGGTATATTTCATGCCACCTTTTCACCGCCAAATGCGATCAAATTAAAAAAAAAACTTTAAATATTTCACAATTTTAGGTTTCTCACTGAAATTATTTATAAACAGCTTGTGCAATTATGGCACAAATTGTTGTAAATGCTTTTCTGGGATCCCCTTTGTTCAGAAATAGCAGACATATATGTCTTTGGCGTTGCTTTTTGGTAGTTAGAAGGTCGCTAAATGCCGCTGCGCATCACACGTATATTATGTCTAGCAGTGAAGGAGTTAATTAGGTAGCTTGTAGGGAGCTTGCAGGGTTAATTTTAGCTTTAGTGTAGAGATCAGCCTCCCACCTGACACATCCCACCCCCTGATCCCTCCCAAACAGCTCCCTTCCCTCCCCCACCCGACAATTGTCCCCGCCATCTTAAGTACTGGCAGAAAGTCTGCCAGTACTAAAATAAAAGTTTTTTGGGGGGTTTTAGGTTTAAAAAAAAAAAAAAAAATGTGTCTGCTGTGTAGGACCCCCCCTTAGCCCCCAACCTCCCTGACCCCCCCCCCCCAAACAGCTCTTTAACCCCCCCCCCCTCTGCCTTTATTGTGCAGCATATTGGGTATTGCATTTTAATTTTTTTATTTTATTAAAAATGTTCTTTATTTCTGTAGTGTAGCTGCCCCCCCCTCAACATCCAACCCCCCACCCTCTCCCAGATGCATTGATTTTCAAATCCCACCCTCCCCAGTCCTCTCTCCCACCCTCCAGATCTACAGCATATTGATGCTGAAACAGATCTCTCGTGCACGCACCCGCATAAGATCCCTCCCCCCTCCTCCACCAATGACTGCCCACCCGCCTCCCTGGATGAGCTCCCACCCACCAACGATAACGGCCATCGATAGCCGATGCAGAGAGGGCCACAGAGTGGCTCTCTCTGCATCGGATGGCTAAAAACAGTTATTGCAGGATGCCTCAATATTGAGGCATCACTGCAATAACATGAAAGCAGCTGGAAGCTATCAGGATCGCTTCCACTGCTTTCAAAGACCAACGACGTATGGGGTACGTCCTTGGTCATTAACTGCATTTTTTTGCAGGACGTACCCCATACGTCGTTGGTTGTTAAGGGGTTAAAGCAAGTTAACAAGCAATATAAAAAACGTTACTGTGCCTTTAAGAGAAACAAATTTTGACAAAATTTGAAATAACAGTGAAAAAAGGCAGTTACACTAACAAAATTTTTACAGTGTATGTAACAAGTCAGCAGAGCATTGCACCCACTTGCAAATGGATGATTAACCCCTTAATAACAAAAACAGAATAATAAATGATAAAAACGTTTTTTAAACACAGTCACAACAACTGCCACAGTCTACTGTTATTGTTACCCTCCTCAAACACGACTTTGAAGCCTTTTGAGCCCTTCAGAGATGTCCTGTATCATGCAGAGGGAAGCTGAATGTCTCTGTCATTATTTTTATCTGCACAGAAAAGCACTAAAATAGGCCCTTCCCACTCATATTGCAACAGTGGAAAGCTTCAGGAAACTGTCTCTAGGCAGAAATCAAACCAGCCATGTGGAAAAAAACTAGGCCCCAATAAGTTTGGTCACCAAACATATATAAAAACGATTAACATGCCAGCAAACGTTTTATATTACATTTTTATAAGAGTATGCATCTCTATTAATAAGCCTGATACCAGTAGCTATCACTGCATTTAAGGCTTTACTTACATTAATCCGGTATAAGCAGCATTTTCTAGCAAATTCCATCCCTAGAAAAATATTAACTGCACATACCTTATTGCAGGAAAACCTGCACGCCATTCCCTCTCTGAAGTTACCTCACTCCTCAGAATATGTGAGAACAGCCATGGATCTTAGTTACTTCTGCTAAGATCATAGAAAATGGAGGCAGATTCTTCTTCTAAATACTGCCTGAGATAAACAGCACACTCCGGTACCATTTAAAAATAAACTTTTGATTGAAGAAATAAACTAAGTATAAAACACCACACTCCTCTTACGACCTCCATCTTGGTTGAGGCTTGCAAGAGAATGACTGGGTATGGCAGTTAGGGGAGGAGCTATATAGCAGCTCTGCTGTGGGTGATCCTCTTGCAACTTCCTGTTGGGAAGGAGAATATCCCATAAGTAATGGATGATCCGTGGACTGGATACACTTAACAAGAGAAACTTACCTTTTTTTCTTTTCACAGCTACAGCAGCTTTCCCCTCCTGGAAAACCTCTCTTCACACGTCAGCAATGACTAATCCAGCTTCCTCCAATCACAGTTTTCCCCCCAGAGTGGTTATTGCCTGAGGCCATGCTGTGATTGGAGGAAGCCGGATTAGTCATTGCTGACGTGTGAAGAGAGGATTTCCAGGAGTGGAGAGCTGCTCTGGCTGTTAAAAAAACAAAGGTAAGTTTATAATTAAAACGGCTGATTTGTAAACTTTGATGAATGAAAGTGCCCCTGTTTTTTTCACCAAAGTTTACCTTTACTTTAATTTCTGTGCAAATTCAATATTTATATCTGAGGAACAATAGCTTAATTTTTCATTAAACAGGTGTTCATTTCAATTCATTTCACAGACTGAAAAAAGTGGTTGCGTATTTAAGCTTAATGACATAAAATGTAATTTAATATATAAAGAGAAAAAAATCCAATATATGTCACTTATTTTGCCTACATTTGCAGTAAAATACCAATGAAAACTCGTTGTACTTTCTCCAGAGAGGCTGGTAGCAACCATTATGCTCATGTATTGTGCAATTTATCTGAGCCAACAACATTTTACACAGTGATACATTAGCTCACATTTCAGACCCTAACTGGCCATGGCATGACATAAATAATGGAAGTTGAATCTTAGACTTTCATGTCCCTTTAATTTATTTATAAAGGTTTTTTTATTTTTATATCTGCATAGTGATGTCTTTTACAAGGCTAATGTGTAAACAGATGCTATTGATACCTCCACATGCTTCTCACCTGTTAACTCAGTAGATGTTGGCTTTGTTATGTCATCACATGAATGATCTATTTCATGGCTGCTATAGGTTATATTCCGGGTCACCATAGTGATACTTTTAGCATTTGTTGCAGCAGCCTCCGCAACCTTTTTGGCAGCCATTTTTTGCGCAAAGATGCTTATTTTTCCAGGTCCTGCTGCTTCCTGAGAATGAATGAATTTGGATGTTAAAAAAAAAAAGTTTGTAAATTAATAAAAAAAGAAATTAGATACATTTAAAAAAATATAAATAAACAAGAATTTTTTTTATTATAAACCAATGTTCTATGTCGAGTTATCATCTGGGAGCAGCATCTGTGCTTTTCACAGAGGAAAACTTCCCAGAAGTATATCACCCCTACCTCAGAAAATTATATCAGACTAATCCCACTAAGAAAGATCAGTCCAGCCTCAAAATACCAGGCAATTCTCCTCTGAACAAGTAACATGACAACCCCAGATAAATGTTTCGGCCTGCTGTGGGCCTCGTCAGTGAGGTGCAGCCATATTCCATCTATGCACACTGGGTAAGTAGTTTCCCACATTACCCTTAGGGAGACCTCCCCAGGGTCATAATACAAATGCATACAAAGAGAGAAGCAATCTAACAGATATTAAGTAATGTCTCAGAGCTCTGCACTCCTTCAAGTAATGAACAGCCAGTTGTTTTAAACAGGGCTTATCAACAGCCTCAAACTGGTTGCATTGAATTTGCCTTCTCTAAAATAAATAATTAGTAGTTATTCACCTGCAACAAGGGGTAAGTGGGAATGCAAAATACAGGCACAGACTTTATAAAAAATGCATAGGGAAATGAAGGCTAATCGTGGCTAGATATAAATGAGCCCCTTCACTGATCTAAGTATGTAGCAATGTCCGGCAAACCACTTGATCACGAGCAGCAATGCACTGCTATAAGGTGGTCACCATGGAAGATAGATAATAGTCAAAATTGAAATGTGCATGAGTCTATTTGAGTTTTCAATTGCATGTTTGCAACATACTTGGATTAGTAACACAAGTTACCACTTGTTATGGGGCATAAGCACATATGCTACAAGTGCCCAATGCACCAGCATTCAAACACCAACTCAGAGACTCAAAGATGGCTTCTATGACGCAAAACTACTCATCACTGACACAATACAAACTATGGTTGGCTTTTATAGCAACGATTTTGAATGAGAATATAGGTAAAATATGCAGCATGTATGTGCGTGTATGCTCTTGAAACAGTGATTTTACTAAAAGCATTTTTGCCAATACAAGTATAAGGCTTTTATTCAAAACTGATATACACTCATTCAGGTTTCAATTTTGAATATCTGTTTAATAAAACCATACATATAGGAATGATAATCAAGGGCAACTCTCCTCTTTCAAATGAGATTATACAGGGAGTGCAGAATTATTAGGAAAGTTGTATTTTTGAGGATTAATTTTATTATTGAACAACAACCATGTTCTCAATGAACCCAAAAAACTCATTAATATCAAAGCTGAATATTTTTGGAAGTAGTTTTTAGTTTGTTTTTAGTTTTAGCTATTTTAGGGGGATATCTGTGTGTGCAGGTGACTATTACTGTGCATAATTATTAGGCAACTTAACAAAAAACAAATATATACCCATTTCAATTATTTATTTTTACCAGTGAAACCAATCTAACATCTCAACATTCACAAATATACATTTCTGACATTCAAAAACAAAACAAAAACAAATCAGTGACCAATATAGCCACCTTTCTTTGCAAGGACACTCAAAAGCCTACCATCCATGGATTCTGTCGGTGTTTTGATCTGTTCACCATCAACATTGCGTGCAGCAGCAACCACAGCCTCCCAGACACTGTTCAGAGAGGTGTACTGTTTTCCCTCCTTGTAAATCTCACATTTGATGATGGACCACAGGTTCTCAATGGGGTTCAGATCAGGTGAACAAGGAGGCCATGTCATTAGATTTTCTTCTTTTATACCCTTTCTTGCCAGCCACGCTGTGGAGTACTTGGACGCGTGTGATGGAGCATTGTCCTGCATGAAAATCATGTTTTTCTTGAAGGATGCAGACATCTTCCTGTACCACTGCTTGAAGAAGGTGTCTTCCAGAAACTGGCAGTAGGACTGGGAGTTGAGCTTGACTCCATCCTCAACCCGAAAAGGCCCCACAAGCTCATCTTTGATGATACCAGCCCAAACCAGTACTCCACCTCCACCTTGCTGGTGTCTGAGTCGGACTGGAGCTCTCTGCCCTTTACCAATCCAGCCACGGGCTCATCCATCTGGCCCATCAAGACTCACTCTCATTTCATCAGTCCATAAAACCTTAGAAAAATCAGTCTTGAGATATTTCTTGGCCCAGTCTTGACGTTTCAGCTTGTGTGTCTTGTTCAGTGGTGGTCGTCTTTCAGCCTTTCTTACCTTGGCCATGTCTCTGAATATTGCACACCTTGTGCTTTTGGGCACTCCAGTGATGTTGCAGCTCTGAAATATGGCCAAACTGGTGGCAAGTGGCATCTTGGCAGCTGCACGCTTGACTTTTCTCAGTTTATGGGCAGTTATTTTGCGCCTTGGTTTTTCCACACGCTTCTTGCGACCCTGTTTTCTATTTTGAATGAAACGCTTGATTGTTCGATGATCACGCTTCAGAAGCTTTGCAATTTTAAGAGTGCTGCATCCCTCTGCAAGATATCTCACTATTTTTTACTTTTCTGAGCCTGTCAAGTCCTTCTTTTGACCCATTTTGCCAAAGGAAAGGAAGTTGCCTAATAATTATGCACACCTGATATAGAGTGTTGATGTCATTAGACCACACCCCTTCTCATTACAGAGATGCACATCACCTAATATGCTTAATTGGTAGTAGGCTTTCGAGCCTATACAGCTTGGAGTAAGACAACATGCATAAAGAGGATGATGTGGTCAAAATACTCATTTGCCTAATAATTCTGCACTCCCTGTATGTGGAAATTAGTTACCAGACAGCTGCCATAGCAAATGCAAAGACCACACAGCATTGTTATTTTAACTCACTCACCGCAGAGACACAGCAGAACATTTCTCATATGCAAGATTCACACAACTGAAATAAGGGGAGTGTGTTGATTTGATCATCATCACCTGGCATCAGATGTTAGCCACATTTTGTTGTGGTGTAGGTGTCAGTGCTTAGATATCTTTTTCTCTCTGGTTAACACATGCCCGGTCCCGGCAGGCGCCAACAGTTAAATCCTCAGTCTCGGCGTCCCACATAGAGGGACTCTGAGACGCTTCACCCTTTACCTGTGGCTGCAGCTCTCTAGGCGCACACAGCAGCACACTGCCTAGATTTAAAGGGGCACGTCTTAATTACCACAACTTCTACCTGGACGACTCACGTGTGGAAGTTCCTATAAAAGCTCACTCATTCCACCACTCTGGGATGAGTTATTGCCTTTCAACCTTGATCCTGGTTTCCTTGTAGCAAAACCATACTTACCTTGCACCTGTGTATGTTCACCTTGTTCCAGCAACCAAGCATACTTACCTGATACATGTGTATGCTCACCTTGTTTGAGACTCACACATTCTTACCTTGTACCTGTGTATGCTCACCTTGTTCCAGAGACCAAGCATACTTACCTTGCACCTGCGTATAACTCACCTGGTTCCTGAAAGTCAGTTGCCTGATACCTGTGTATGCTCACCTTGTTCCTGAAGCTTTACCTACCTGGTAGCCCATGACAGTCTTACCAACAGTACCCGATGGGCATCCTGTGCCTGCTGAGAAACCTGTGTCTACCATATTAGTGACAGCCTTCCTCAAACCAGCTGTGCCTGCAGTACCTATATGGTATTCCATAACAGTCTCACCAATAGTACCCGCTGGGTATCCTGTGCCTGCTGAGAAACCTGTGTCTACCATACCAGTGACAGCCTTCCTCAAACCAGCTGTGCCTGCTGCACCTATCTGGTATCCCATTACAGTCTCACCAATAGTACCCGCTGGGTATCCTGTGCCTGCTGAGAAACCTGTGTCTACCATACTAGTGACAGCCTTCCTCAAACCAGCTGTGCCTGCTGTACCTACCAGATATTCTGTGACAACCTCACCCTTTACTGTTCAATGTAAGCACTAGTGCCCATTGGACTTTGTTATTGCATACGTCTTAAAAGTATTATAAACCTTGTATTGGATTTCAGTGTTCTGCATAGGGTTCTGCATATGTTCAAACTTGTTGTTTATGTGATCGTTAATCTCAACTACCAACTGTTCTTTTGATTATGAATCAGTAAAACTTTTAAAAAGACTTTCATTGTTCTGTGTATCTGTTCCTGCATTCTGAGGTCTACATACCCGAATCCCCTTCACAGATATTTTATAGAAGATTTTTTTGTTTGGGGAGGGCAAAGAGCATTATGCAACCCCTTTCTGAAATCGGAATTGTGTAAAATTTTAAAATGCATTTAATATGTTTAAAGATTAGCAAATTAATTCATAAATATTTTCTCAAAGTGAATCTTGGTACAATGTGACAATACAAATATTCACTATAAAACTGTCATAGAAATTTAAATGATGTTGTATTAGGAAGAGGAACTGAAGTCGACTGCAAAACTATAAAGTATTTGATTACAACATTTAATAAATAATGATTCTTATGCCATTATTTACATTCAGCTAGGTTACGAGTTATGTGCGTGTGATATGGTAGCGTTGAGCTCCATACCGCACAAAACACAAGTGCTGTTTTGACGTGCTTGTGCACGTTTGCTCCATAGACATCAATGGGGAGAGCGGGTCCGAAAAAAGCCTAACACTTGCGATTGCGGAATGAAAAGCTCCGTAACGCAGCCCCATTGATGTCTATGGGTAAAATAAAAGTTAGGTTTAAACCTAATACCCTAATATAAACCCTGAGTCTAAACACCCCTAATCTGCCGCCCTGACATCGCCGCCACCTACCTACAGTTATTAACCCCTAATCTAAAAAAAAGCTAATCTATAATAAACTGCCAAGGGCCCTTAAAGGGACAGTCAACGCCAGAATTTTTGTTGTTTTAAAAGATAGATAATCCCTTAATTACCCCCTTATTTTAGTTCTTTTGACAGACTTGCATTTTAGCCAATCAGAGCAGTCTCCATGGTAAATTCACGTGCATGAGTTCAATGTTATCTATATGAAACACATGAACAATTATCAAAATGCATTTAGATTAGAGGTGGCCTTCAAGGTCTAAGAAATTAGCATATGAACCTCATAGGTTTAGCTTTCAACTAAGAATACCAAGAGAACAAAGCAAAATTGGTGATAAAAGTAAATTGGAAAGTTGTTTAAAATTATATGCCCTATTTGAAACATGAAAGTTTTTTGGGACTTGCCTGTCCCTTTAAAAGGGCCTTTTGTAGAGTTAACAGCTCTTTTGCTACAAAACAAAACAAACACCCCCAAACAGTATACAAACCCCACCCCCAAACCCACAAAATAAAAATAAAGTAAAACCTAATCTACCCAGTACCCTGAAAAGGGTATTTGTATGGGCATTGCCCTTAAAAGGGCATTTAGCTCTTTTGCTGCCCAAGCCCTAATCTAAAAATACATTACACAAAATAACAAACAAATTCTCAAAAATAATAATTATTCCTTTTCTAATACCCATTTAAAAAAAAAAAAAAAAAACACCCCAAAATAGAAAACATAATCTAGAATAAACTACCAATAGCCCTCAAAAGGGCCTTTTGTAGGGCATTGCCCTAGGTTAAACAGCTCTTTTACCTGAATTTTTTTTTACAAAGACCCACTAACATTACAAACCCCCACCCCCCCCCAAAATAAAAAACTATCTAAAAAACCTAATCTACCCATTGCCCTGAAAAGGACATTTGTATGGGCATTGCCCTTAAAAGGGCATTTAGCTCTTTTGCTGCCCAAACCCTAATCTAAAAAAAAATACCTACCCAAAAAACCCTTGAAAAAAACCTAACACTAACCCCCGACGATCCATTTACAGTTTTTGAAGTCCCGCTTGAACGATCATCATCCAGGCGGCGAGAAGTCTTCATCCAGGCGGCGAAGTCCTCATCCAGTCGGAGAAGTCCTCATCCAATAGCATGAGAGCTGCTTAAATCCTATTGGCTGATTTGAACAGCCAATAGGATTTTAGCAGCTCTAATTCCTATTGGCTGATTCAATTTTTTAAGCCAATAGGAATGCAAGGGACGCCATTTTGAAACGGCTCCTTTGCATTGAATATTCGGTGTACGGCGGTGACCATATGAAGAAGATGCTCTGCTCCGGATGTCTTCAGGATGGACCCACTCCGCTCTGCCAGGATCAAGATAGAAGATGCCGCCTGCTTGAAGATAGAAGAGGCCGTCTAGATGAAGACTTCTCGCCGCTTGGATGAGGACTTTGCCGCCTAGGATGAAGATAGAAGAGGCCGTCTGGATGAAGATCGTTCAAGGCAGCAGGACTTCAAAAACTGTAAGTGGATCGTCGGGGATTAGTGTTAGTTTTTTTTTTAAGAGTTTTTTGGGTGGGTTTTTTTTTAGATTAGGGTTTGGGCAGCAAAAGAGCTAAATGGGCATTTAGCTCTTTTGCTGCCCAAACCCTAATCTAAAAAAAAAACCTGTATGGGCAATGCCCATACAAATGCCCATTTCAGAGAAATGGGTAGATTAGGTTTTTTTAGAATTAGGTTTTTTATTTTAGGAGGTTGGTTGGCTGGTGGGTTTTACTGTATTTTTTTTTTCAGGGAAAAGAGCTGATATCTTTGGGGCAATGCCCCACAAAAGGCCCTTTTAAGGGCTTTTGGTAGTTTATTGTAGGCTATGGGTTTTTTTTTATTTTGGGTGGGCTTGTTTATTTTTATAGATTTTTAGATTAGGTGTAATTCTTTATTATTTTGGATAGTTTTGTTTGTTATTTTTGTAATTTAGTCTTTTATTTTTTGTAATTAGATACTTTGTAATTTTTAGAGTAGTGTTAGGATTTTTTTAATGTATAGTTTAGTTTTATTTTAATTGGCAGTCAATTTAATTTTAGTTTAATAATTATATTAGTTTAATTGTTAGTTTAAACTTAGTTCTTTTAATTTGACAGGTAAATTTTAATTTAATTTAAGCTAGGGAAATTGTAATTTTAATATAAAGTTAGGGGGGAGCGTTAGGTTTAGGGGTTACTAGTTTAATTTAGTTTATTGCGATGTGGGGAGCTTTCGGTTTAGGGGTTAATAGTTTACTTTAGTATATTTCGTTACCTCCACTTCCTACCCATATGCTATCTTGTGGTGTTTTTTCAAACTGCATGTTCCCATTTCATTTTAAACTGGAGTGGAGACTAAACTAAAAATTGTTTACTATTGTTCTGCCAATACAAATTGCTGTTATTTGTATTATTGTAGGAGAGATCACTGTACTGCGTTCAGATAAACCCCTGAAGTACTGGGCAGTTAATAAACAGATTTCCAGCTCTGGCAAAAATAGCCCAAAAATATCTTTCGGCCCCATGCAGTAGTGTGGAAAGTGAAAGACTGTTCAACTTAGAGTCGAACCTCCATACACATGTCAGATTGACGTTATATAACAGTATAACTAAACTTTATTCTTAAGTGTAGTCAAAAAATAAGTGTAGTCAAACTTGAAAATGTTGTAAAGCTAGTAACACAGAAACACACAGACACACTCATACACTGAAACACACTCACACATAAGGATTCACATATAGACACTCTAGCAGACACCCAAATAAACACACAGACACACTCATACACTGAAACACACAATCAGACATAAGGATTTACATATAGACACTCTAGTAGACACGCAAAGAAACACACAAACACACTCAGACACCCAAACAGACACTCAGCACTTGTTTACATTGACCTGACAAGTAATGAGGTAGACTACAGTTTTGTCAAAAAAGAAAATTTACAAAATAAAATATGGAGTTCTGATTATCTTTTTGTCAAGGAAGATGCCAACTAAATGATGACAACAGCATGCAGTGGCTGAAAGGAAGGACCCGAAACTGCCTAAACATTAATTTAAAGGTTAAATGGTGGATTGGTGACTTCCGGAAAGGTCTCAGTCTCAAAGTCTGTAGAAAGACATGAATAATCAGCAGTAAGGTCAAAACGTCCTAAAAAGAAACAGACAATGGACACGCACACACACAAACTTGCACATACACCCAAGGAAACACCGACAGAGACACCCACAGAAAACACACAAAGACAACCACATAAAACACACAAAGACATACATACACACCCTCACCGAGACATCCACAGTAAACACAGACATACACACACTCTCACAGAGACACCCACAAAAAAACACACAGACATACAAACACACCCTCACAGAGACATCCACAGAAAACAGACATACATACACACACACACACCCTCACAGAGACATCCAATAAAAACACACAAAGACAGACACACAAACCCTCACAGAGACACCCATAGAAAAAGCACAAAGACATACGCATACACCCTCACAGACATCCACAGAAAACGCACAAAGACTTACACACCCACCCTCACAGAGAGACCCACAGAAAAAAAATACATAAACACTCATAGAGACAAAAACAAAAGCACAAAGACATAAACACAGACACCCACAGGAGGTAAAATTTCTGCACATTGCATCCCCTAAATCGACAGTGTGCGACATGTATGATAAAAAAAAATTGCAGAAATTAAGAGATCACTTTTTAAAGAATCATATTTGTAAATGTGGAAACAAAAATAATTCTGTGAATTCAAAATAGTACATTAATGATCTGGGTAGATGGCTAGATGAAGAAAAGTACTTTTGAAAGGTTGACATATGTTTACTTTTTTTTCCCCCATTTCCCCAACCAAGAGCCCCACTTTAAATATGGTGTACAAATGTTCCCATCTGTCAGCTGTACTTGGATTTTGAAAATGCTGTACTCTATATGCTGTGGTACTCAGTCTAATACCATTAGATCTGGTTAAATGCAGAATTTAGGCTTGTTTGTATGTATTTCAAAATTAAGACAGCTGTAGTGTAAACTGAACAGTGTTAACCCCTTAATGACCACAGTACTTTTCCATTTTCTGTCCGTTTGGGACCAAGGCTATTTTTACATTTTTGCGGTGTTTGTGTTTAGCTGTAATTTTCCTCTTACTCATTTACTGTACCCACACATATTATATACCGTTTTTCTCGCCATTAAATGGACTTTCTAAAGATACCATTATTTTCATCATATCTTATAATTTACTATAAAAAAAAATATAAAATATGAGGAAATAATGGAAAAAAACAAACTTTTTCTAACTTTGACCCCCAAAATCTGTTACACATCTACAACCACCAAAAAACACCCATGCTAAATAGTTTGTAAATTTTGTCCTGAGTTTAGAAATACCCAATGTCTACATCTTCTTTGCAAGTTATAGGGCCATAAATACAAGTAGCACTTTGCTATTTCCAAGCCATTATTTTTCAAAATTAGCGCTAGTTACATTAGAACACTAATATCTTTCAGGAATCTCTGAATATCCATTGACATGTATATATTTTTTTTTAGTAGACATCCCAAAGTATTCATCTAGGCCCATTTTGGTATATTTCATGCCACCATTTCACCGCCAAATGCAATTAAATACAAAAAATTGTTCACTTTTTCCCTAATTTTTTCACATACTTTTGGTTTCTCACTGAAATTATTTACAAACAGCTTGTGCAATTATGTAAATTCTTCTCTGGGATCCCCTTTGTTCAGAAATAGCAGACATATATGGCTTTGGCGTTGCTTTTTAGTAATTAGAAGGCTGCTAAATGCCACTGCGCACTACACGTGTATTATGCCCAGCAGAGAAGGGGTTAATTAGGGAGCTTTTAGGGGTAATTTTAGCTTTAGTGTAGTGTAGTAGACAACCCCAAGTATTGATCTAGGCCAATTTTGGTATATTTCATGCCACCATTTCGCCGCCAAATGCGATCAAATTAAAAAAAACTTAACATTTTTCACAATTTTAGGTTTCTCACTGAAATCATTTACAAACAGCTTGTGCAATTATGGCACAAATGGTTGTAAATGCTTCTCTGGTATCCCCTTTGTTCAGAAATAGCAGACATATGGATTTGGCGTTGCTTTTTGGTAATTAGAAGGCCGCCAAATGCCGCTGTGCATCACACGTTTGTTATAGCTAGCAGTGAAGGGGTTAATTATGTAGCTTGTAGGGAGCTTGCAGGGTTAATTTTAGCATTAGTATATATCTCAGCCTCCCACCTGAAACATCAGACCCCGTGATCCCTCCCAAACAGCTCTCTTCCCTCCCCTACCCCACAATTGTCCCTGCCATCTTAAGTACTGGCAGAAACTCTGCCAGTACTAAAATAAAAGCTATATTTGGGCATTTTTTTATTTTTTAGCATATTTACATATGCTGCTGTGTAGGATCCCCCCTTGGCCCCCAACCTCACTGATCCCCCACCAAACAGCTCTCTAACCCTCCCCCTCTCCTTAATGGGCGCCATCTTGGGTACAGGCAGCTGTCTGCCAGTACCCAGTTTAGTAAAAAAAATGTTGTTTATTTTTAATTGCCCTTTTCTGTAGTGTAGCTTCCCCCCCCCCTTCCAGATCCCTTAGATGCAATTTGTTAATACTTTTTTTTTTTACTTTAATCAACTTTGTTTTTCTGCAGTGTAGCGGTTCCCTCCCACTCCCGCCCCGTGCACGCGCCTGCCCGCCGCCCCCCGTGCATGCGCACGCGCCCCCGTCTGTCCCGCCCCCTTCCACTCTGCCCATCGATGGCCGCCCACCCGCCTCCCACCCACCAACGATACCGGCCACCGATGTCCGGTGCAGAGAGGGCCACAGAGTTGCTCTCTCTCAATCGGATGGCCAAGGGGGGTTATTGCAGGATGCCTCGATATCGAGGCATCACTGCAATAACCGGAAAGTAGCTGGAAGTGAGCAGGATCGCTTCCAGCTGCTTTCCAGACCAAGGACGTACGCCACACGTCCTCGGTCATTAACTGTATTTTTTTTGAGGACGTATGGCGTACGTCCTTGGTCGTTAAGGGGTTAAAGGGACACTGAACCCAAATTTTTTTCTTTTGTGATTCAGATAGAGCATGCAATTTTAAGCAACTTGCTAATTTACTCCTATTATCTTTTTTTCTTCATTCTCTTGTTATCTTTATTTGAAAAAGAAGGCATCTAAGCTTTTTTGGTTCAGCACTGTGGACAGCACTTTTATTGGTGGATTAATGAATCCACCAATCAGAAAGAACACCCCAGGTTGTTCACCAAAAATGGGCCGGCATATAAACTTACATTCCAAATAAAGATACCAAGAGAATGAAGAAAATTTGATAATAGGAGTAAATTAGAAAGTTGCTTAACATTGCATGCTCTATCTGAATCACGAATGAAAAAATGTGGGTTCAGTGTCCCTTTAAGTTAATCTGTCTCATTTCAAACACTGAGCAATCTTAGTCTGAGAGTATAACATTTTATGCAGATGTAAAAATCTTAGCTAAAATGCCTCCTTGCATCCGGAAAGTCCTTGCATAGAGGGGCAGTAAACTGGAATATATATATATATATATATATACACAGAGAAAGTCCAGCACTCACTTACAAGCTCTCAGCTAAGATTTAAAAGCAAAAATGGAAAGGTTAGTTACTGCATCTGGCCAAATGGGACAAGCCCAGGTACCCCATCAAGGTCCTTTCCAATACCTGGGACCCTAAAACAGCCACACAATGCAAGCTCTCAAATCCAAACAAACTGGGAACAAGGGAAGGGTGCATAGGCTTATGTAATCACCCTAGACATATACAAAACACAGAAGGGGAGTGCACTCTCATACCCGACCGGGTACACATCCCATGACCCTGCAACATGCTCAGCCCTGTTTGGATTTGAGAGCTTGCATTGTGTTTTAGGGTCCCAGGTATTGGAAAGGACCTTGACGGCGTACCTGGCCTTGTCCCATTTGGCCAGATGCGGTAACTAACCTTTCCATTTTTGCTTTTAAATCTTAGCGGAGAGCTTGTGAGTGCTGGACTTTCTCTGTGTGTTGTATTAATTTGTTTTGTCATTTCCCTATGGTTCTTGCATCCAGACCTGTCTGGGGTTAACTGCCTGTGACTCTGGGGACAGCACAGCTTCCTGCGAGTGCAGGTGAGAACCCAGGGCTGAGCATATTGCAGGGTCATGGGATGTGTACCCAGTCGGGTATGAGAGTGCAGTCCCCTTCCATGTTTTGTATATGTCTAGGGTGATTACATAAGCCTGTGCACCCTTCCCTTGTTCCCAGTTTGTTTGGATTTGAGAGCTTACATTGTGTGGCTGTTTTAGGGTCCCAGGTATTGGAAAGGACCTTTGTCCCATTTGGCCAGATGTGGTAACTAACCTTTCCATTTTTGCTTTTAAAATCTTAGCTGAGAGCTTGTAAGTAAGTGAGTGCTGGACTTTCTCTGTGTGTTGTATTAATTTGTTTTGTCATTTCCCTATGGTTCTTGCACCCAGATCTGTCTGGGGTTAACTGCCTGTGACTCTGGGGACAGCACAGCTTCCTGTGAGTGCCGGTGAGCACCCAGGGCTGAGCATGTTGCAGGGTCATGGGATGTGTACCCAGTCGGTATGAGAGTGCAGTCCCCTTCCGTGTTTTTATATATATATGTATATATATATATATATATATATATATATATATATATATATATATATATATATCGCAAAAAGGAAGGCACTCGCTGGGTTTAATAAGGATAAAGTTTTATTCCTTATGAAGTAACATTTCGGAGTTTTACCTCCGTTTTCAAACTGAGAGGTCAGTTTGAAAACGGAGGTAAAACTCCGAAACGTTACTTCATAAGGAATAAAACTTTATCCTTATTAAACCCGGCGAGTGCCTTCCTTTTTGCGATATGTTGGATCTGTGAATTATGCAGGGTCTCTTTGATGTGCACCCTGGTGGTTCAAAGGTTACCGTGAGTACTAGGCCATGCTATAAAGACTATATACAGGGAGTGCAGAATTATTAGGCAAGTTGTATTTTTGAGGATTAATTTTATTATTGAACAACAACCATGTTCTCAATGAACCCAAAAAACTCATTAATATCAAAGCTGAATAGTTTTGGAAGTAGTTTTTAGTTATAGCTATTTTAGGGGGATATCTGTGTGTGCAGGTGACTATTACTGTGCATAATTATTAGGCAACTTAACAAAAAACAAATATATACTCATTTCAATTATTTATTTTTACCAGTGAAACCAATCTAACATCTCAACATTCACAAATATACATTTCTGACATTCAAAAACAAAACAAAAACAAATCAGTGACCAATATAGCCACCTTTCTTTGCAAGGACACTCAAAAGCCTGCCATCCATGGATTCTGTCAGTGTTTTGATCTGTTCACCATCAACATTGCATGCAGCAGCAACCACAGCCTCCCAGACACTGTTCAGAGAGGTGTACTGTTTTCCCTCCTTGTAAATCTTACATTTGATGATGGACCACAGGTTCTCAATGGGGTTCAGATCAGGTGAACAAGGAGGCCATGTCATTAGATTTTCTTCTTTTATACCCTTTCTTGCCAGCCACGCTGTGGAGTACTTGGACGCGTGTGATGGAGCATTGTCCTGCATGAAAATCATGTTTTTCTTGAAGGATGCAGACTTCTTCCTGTACCACTGCTTGAAGAAGGTGTCTTCCAGAAACTGGCAGTAGGACTGGGAGTTGAGCTTGACTCCATCCTCAACCCGAAAAGGCCCCACAAGCTCATCTTTGATGATACCAGCCCAAACCAGTACTCCACCTCCACCTTGCTGGCGTCTGAGTCGGACTGGAGCTCTCTGCCCTTTACCAATCCAGCCACGGGCCCATCCATCTGGCCCATCAAGACTCACTCTCATTTCATCAGTCCATAAAACCTTAGAAAAATCAGTCTTGAGATATTTCTTGGCCCAGTCTTGACGTTTCAGCTTGTGTCTCTTGTTCAGTGGTGGTCGTCTTTCAGCCTTTCTTACCTTGGCCATGTCTCTGAGTATTGCACACCTTGTGCTTTTGGGCACTCCAGTGATGTTGCAGCTCTGAAATATGGCCAAACTGGTGGCAAGTGGCATCTTGGCAGCTGCACGCTTGACTTTTCTCAGTTCATGGGCAGTTATTTTGCGCCTTGGTTTTTCCACACGCTTCTTGCGACCCTGTTGACTATTTTGAATGAAACGCTTGATTGTTCGATGATCACGCTTCAGAAGCTTTGCAATTTTAAGAGTGCTGCATCCCTCTGCAAGATATCTCACTATTTTTTACTTTTCTGAGCCTGTCAAGTCCTTCTTTTGACCCATTTTGCCAAAGGAAAGGAAGTTGCCTAATAATTATGCACACCTGATATAGGGTGTTGATGTCATTAGACCACACCCCTTCTCATTACAGAAATGCACATCACCTAATATGCTTAATTGGTAGTAGGCTTTCGAGCCTATACAGCTTGGAGTAAGACAACATGCATAAAGAGGATGATGTGGTCAAAATACTCATTTGCCTAATAATTCTGCACTCCCTGTATATATATATATATATATATATATATATATATATATATATATATATATATATATATATATATATATATATATATATATATAATTTCTACAGCATTGTCAAATAATCATAAATACACTGCTGCATATTGCTAAAAAAATGCGTTTTTTATGGACCCCTGGCCCCACCATACAACTACTACCACACTGAA